>NC_090358.1:572879-599552 GCF_035084215.1 Heptranchias perlo | reverse complement strand
TTCTCAACCAAAAGAGAAGTGGACCTTTGCATTAATCTAGCAGGATGCAGATTAATATTCCATTCAGCCCCATCAGTAAAGAAGGAAATGTGATTAAATTTGGTGTTGGAGATGAAGGTGAGATTCCTTAGTAAAAGCAGTCATTCCATGGGGTTCATTTGCAGTTCCGTACCTGGGTGAGAATGAGATTCAGTTCTGTACCCAAGTCAGACTGAGATTGTGGCTGGAGAATTTGGAATTGTTCGTGTCGGTGGGTGGAGACTGAATGTAGGAGGAATGGGAGAGCATCAAGATAAGACAAAATGAGTTGGGTGGGACAGGAGCAAGTTGAAACTATCAGTCTGCCAGAACCATCCCAATGTGTATCCTGGGGAGGAGGGAGTAATGGGCTGTCCAGGGTTTGGAGCCGGTGGGGAGAGGGGCAAAGATCTCCAGGAGGGAGGCGATTGGTCACAGTCTGGGAGCAGGGCACTTAGAAAATCATAATATGATTAGGCAGAGTCAACATGGTTTAAAGAAAGGGAAATCATGTTTGACAAACCTATTAAGAGTTTTTTGAGGATGTAACTAGCAGGGTAGATAAAGGGGAACCAGTGGATGTCGTATATTTGGATTTTCAAAAGGCATTCGATAAGGTGTCACATAAAAGGTTGTTACACAAGATAAGGGCTCATGGGGTTGGGGGTAATATATTAGCATGGATAGAGGATTGGTTAATGGACAGAAAACAGAGAGTAGGGATAAACGGGTCATTTTCAGGTTGGCAGGCTGTAACCAGTGGGGTGCTGCAGGGATCAGTGCTTGGGCCTCAGCTATTTACAATCTATATTAATGACTTAGATGAAAAGACTGAGTGTAATGTATCCAAGTTTGCTGACGATACAAAGCTAGGTTGGAAAGTAAGCTGTGAGGAGGACAGAGTCTGCAAAGGGATATAGACAGGTTAAGTGAGTGGGCAAGAAGATGGTAGATGTGGGGAAATGTGAGTTTATTCACTTTGGTAGGAATAGAAAAACAGAATATTTTTTAAATGGTGAGAAACTATTAAATGTTGGTGTTCAGAGAGATTTGGGTGTCCTCGTACAAGAAACGCAAAAAGTTAGCATGCAGGTACAGCAAGCAATCAGGAAGGCAAATGGCATGTTGGCCTTTATTGCAAGGGGATTGGAGTACAAGAGTAAGGAAGTCTTACTACAATTGTACAGAGCTTTGGTGAGACCTCCCCTGGAGTACTGTGTACAGTTTTGGTCTCCTTATCTAAGGAAGGATATACTTGCCTTAGAGACGATGCATTGAAGGTTCACTAGATTAATTCCTGGGATGAGAGGGTTGTGCTATGAGGAGAGATTGAGTAGAATGGGCCTGTACTTTCTGGAGTTTAGAAGAATGAGAGGTGATCTCATTGAAACATATAAGAATGTGAGAGGGCTTGGCAGGGTAGACGCTGAGAGGCTGTTTCCCCTGGCTGGAGAGTCTAGAGCTAGGGGCCATAGTCGCAGGATCACGGGTCAGCCGTTTAGAACTGAGATGAGGAGGAATTTTTTCACTCAGACAGTTGTAAATCTTTGGAATTCTCTACTCCAGAGGGCTGTGGATGCTCAATCGTTGAGTATATTCAAGGCTGAGATCGATAGATTTTTGGACTCTCGGGGAATCAAGGGATATGGGGATCGGGCGGGAAAGTGGAGTTGAGGTCGAAGATCAGCTATGATCTGATTGAATGGCGGAGCAGGCTCGAGGGGCCATATGGCTGACTCCTGCTCCTATTTCTTATCTTCTTAAATAACTGTTTGGTTGTGATAGAGTACAATCACTACACAGGGTGACCCAGGACAGGGAATAAAGTGTGGCCATCAGAAGCAGAACCACGCGACAGGAGGCAATAATGGGCAACGCAGGGGGTGGCGTGGGGCAGGGGCAATGCTTTGGTGCCTGTGAGTTACCTGCAACCAGTCAGTGAAAAGTAGAAAAATAAAAAGCCCTTTTCTAAACCCAAAGAAGTACCGAATTCTTAAGTTTTATTTTCAGGAAGCAGATGGCCTGATTGACAAATCAGTTATCATTCATCATCCTTTTTGTTACTGTTTAGAAAACAAGCGAGGATAGAGAGAATAAAATTCAGCAACAATGAACAATAGATCTACACTAAGCAGCATCAGCACATGAAGAGATGATTAGATACATGGAACCTTGGTGCAGGCCAAGACAGGACTTAAGCTCAAAGGTTAAAAAGCACACAGCCAGCACAGGAATTGAAAGTCGATCTGAACATCTTGCAGGATTGTGAAGGGAAATAAAGTCCAACTCTGAAGCTCAGAAAATGTATCCAGTGAGTAAGTTAGCCCCACAGACCCGGAGGCCCCAGGTCCACTCCTTGCCCTTTGCTGAGTTACTGATCCCAGCCTGATGGCTGCACTGATGTTACTGCCTGCAGTGACCCCTGGCTAGGGAGAAGGAAAAAAAATCATCCAGGGTTCTAACTCCTTATTGCTTTCTATGGAACCCTGTCTGAAATACATTTGTGTACATGTTGGTCATGGGTCAGATCTCGGTCACTAATGGACCAAGCCACTGTCCTCCCCTTTTTTTAAACTAAAGCCGTCGAGGGACAGGGTGGGAAGAAACAAAAAAGCAAAAGGTTCTATTGACATTTTCTACCTAGCTTTATGTTATAAAACGTATAGATGATATACTTGGGGCATATCTGTGCTCGATCCCAGGTCTCTGATATAAAGCCAGTATCTGGCCCAATTGCAGCACCGAGTCCCAGACTGTCACTTGCTTTTAAAACTCCTGATTTCAACAGGGTAAGCGGATGAAAGACCCGCACTCTGCTTTACTTAGTCTTGAATCTCCAACGTTTTGTGCCCAGAGACACATGTAACCTGGGCACAAACCAATTACGTGGCTTAAAAGATCAGAGGTGTAAGTGAGTTATGTGCAAGTACAGGACGCCCAACTCTCCTTGATCTTTTATGATCGTCTATCGATCCCTCCGTTCGAACACAGCTCCGCCTATAAAACTGGCCTCACCCCCAAGTTACGGAGCCTCATACACGAGTTTCCTGCACTGGCTCAGAAGCTGTCTTCAAATTATGACCAAATATTCAGGTGCAGTGGGAAAGTCATTTTTCTGGTGTTTTATTGCAATTTTTTGAGCATTTTTAAATTTTATTCTCACTAAGACCTGCTCTGTATTTCCTGTTTATTTTAATGCATTTTTATGGCATAAATATGTCACATTAAAAATTGAAAAGCTTCCCCAATTGCAGGTTCTTAATGCTGCCATGAATGATGGTTAAATAAGTTGAAACTTTAATTTTCATACTTAAAGAAGGAACATACGGTGCGAGTTCTGCACTTTCCTTGGGTCCAGATTGTTTACACTGATTTACACCTATTTTCACGCTATGCGTATTCTAATGAGATTGGCAGGAAACTTGAGTCTAACTTGACTGTCAGAATGGGTTTCCGGGTTGTACCCACAGGAAATTCCAGGCCTCACTGTCCAATAAACTGTAATAGCTGAACTACGAAAGAGTATTTTAAGAACATTTCTCCAGGTTTTCCTGATCTTCAATAGTGCAGTCAGTGCCGAACCACAAAGAAGACGGAGGCCCGGCTTTGATTCTCAGCCTGCGCTGAGTTAGCTGTGCTCGCGTCAGGCAGTGGTCAGGGAGCTGTTACTGGCCCTTGCACCCACTGGGTCGGGCAGTGGTCAGGGAGCTGTCACTGGCCCTTGCACCCACTGGGTCGGGCAGTGGTCAGGGAGCTGTCACTGGCTCTTGCACCCACTGGGTCGGGCAGTGGTCAGGGAGCTGTCACTGGCTCTTGCACCCACTGGGTCGGGCAGTGGTCAGGGAGCTGTCACTGGCTCTTGCACCCACTGGGTCGGGCAGTGGTCAGGGAGCTGTCACTGGCTCTTGCACCCACTGGGTCGGGCAGTGGTCAGGGAGCTGTCACTGGCCCTTGCACCCACTGGGTCAGGCTGGGCTCTGACATTGTATTAATATCCAGCACCAAGTGATAGCAGCCAATCCTGTGATGGTGAGAGGCCAATAGAACTGTGTGCACCAGCACAGCAACAAATACGGTCAAGCACTTACTGTCCACCCCGGGGAAATTTATTCCAGTATCACGGTAAAAATGAGCAAAACCCCATTGTTGAGTATCTTACCAAAGTTCATCGTCAAGGCTCACACATGAATAGTGGCCACTAGGGAGTGGGACTGGAGGTGAGTAGTACGGGAGGTGAGCAGGGTGCAGGGAACCAGATCTCAGGAGCGAGTTAAAAGCCTCCCAGGAGAGAATCAGTGGGGAAAAAATATATTTTTTCTCTAATAGAAATTTTATAAACAATTAACATAGTAAAGTTGCAGATGACACCAAGATTGGTGGCATTGTGGACAGTGAAGAAGGTTATCTAGGATTGCAACGGGATCTTGATAAATTGGGCCAGTGGGCCGATGAATGGCAGATGGAGTTTAATTTAGATAAATGTGAGGTGATGCATTTTGGTAGATCGAATCGGGCCAGGACCTACTCCGTTAATGGTAGGGCGTTGAGGAGAGTTATAGAACAAAGAGATCTAGGAGTATAGGTTCATAGCTCCTTGAAAGTGGAGTCACAGGTGGATAGGGTGGTGAAGAAGGCATTCAGCATGCTTGGTTTCATTGGTCAGGACATTGAATACAGGAGTTGGGATGTCTTGTTGAAGTTGTACAAGACATTAGTTAGGCCACACTTGGAATACTGTGTACAGTTCTGGTCACCCTATTATAGAAAGGATATTATTAAACTAGAAAGAGTGCAGAAAAGATTTACTAGGATGCTACTGGGACTTGATGGTTTGACTTATAGGGAGAGGTTGGATAGACTGAGACTTTTTTCCCTGGAGAGTAGGAGGTTTAGGGGTGATCTTATAGAAGTCTATAAAATAATGAGGGGCATAGATAAGGTAGATAGTCAAAATCTTTTCCCAAAGGTAGGGGAGTCTATAATGAGGGGGCATAGATTTAAAGTGAGAGGGGAGAGATACAAAAGGGTCCAGAGGGGCAATTTTTTCACTCAAAGGGTGGTGAGTGTCTGGAACGAGCTGCCAGAGGCAGTAGTAGAGGCGGGTACAATTTTGTCTTTTAAAAAGCATTTGGACAGTTACATGGGTAAGATGGGTATAGAGGGATATGGGCCAAGTGCAGGCAACTGGGACTAGCTTAGTGGTATAAACTGGGCGACATGGACATGTTGGGCCGAAGGGCCTGTTTCCATGTTGTAAACTTCTATGATTCTAAAGTTATTTTATTAAAAACAAAACTGGACCAGTAAAAACTTAACCTCAGTCAAAACAACTATTGTTGTAGAAATGTTGTTTTTCAGACTGGAGGGAAGTATACAGTGGTGTTCCCCAGGGGTCAGTATTAGGACCATTGCTCTTTTTGATATATATTAACAACCTATACTTGGGTATAGAGCTATAATTTCAAAGTTTGCAGATGTCATGAAACTCGGGAATGTAGTAAACAATGTGGAGGATAGTAACAGACTTCAGGAGGACAGAGACAGACTGGTGAAATGGGCACATGGCAGATGAAATTTAACAGAGAGAAGTGTGAAGTGATGCATTTTCGTAGGAAGAATGAGGAGAGGCAATAGAAACTAAATGGTACAATTTTAAAGGGGGTGCAGGAACAGAGAGACCTGGGGATATATGTACACAAATCTTTGAAGGTGGCAGGACAAGTTGAGAAGGCTGTTAAAAAAGCATATGGGATCCTGGGCTTTATTAATAGAGGCACAGAGAACAAAAGCAAGGAAGTTATGCTAAACCTTTATAAAACACTGGTTAGGCCTCAGCTGGAGTATTGTGTCCAATTCTGGGCACCGCACTTTAGGAAGGATGTGGAGGCCTTGGAGAGGGTGCAGAGGAGATTTACTGGAATGGTACCTGGGATGAGGGATTTCAGTTATGTGGAGAGACTGGAGAAGCTGGGATTGTTCTCCTTAAAACAGAAGATTAAGGGGAGATTTGATTGAGATGTTCAAAATCATGAATGGTTTTGATAGAGTAAACAAGGAGAAATTTTTTCCAGTGGCAGAAGAGTCTGTAACCATAGGACACAGATTTAAGGTGATCAGCAACAGAGCCAGAGGCGACATGAGGTGACATTTTTTAGACCATAAGAGATAGGAGCAGGAGGAGGCCATTTGGCCCCTCGAGCCTGCTCCGCCATTTAATGAGATCATGGCTGATCTGATTTTTTACCTCAACTCCACTTTCCCGCCCTTTCCCCATATCCTTTGACTCCCTTGCTGATCAAAAATTTGTCTAACTCAGCCTTGAATGTATTCAATGACTCGGCCTCCACAGCTTTTTGGGGTAAAGAATTCCAAAGATTCACGACCCTCTGGGAGAAGAAATTCCTCCTCATTTCCATCTTAAACGGGTGACCCCTTATTCTGAGACTATGCCCCCTAGTTTTAGATTCCCCCATGAAGGGTAACATCCTCTCAGCATCTACCCTATTGAGTCCCCTCAGAATCTTATATGTTTCAATAAGATCTCCTCTCATTCTTCTAAACTCAATCTTTCCTCATAAGACAACCCTTCCATACCCGGAATCAACCTAGTGAACCTTCTCTGAACTACCTCCAATGCAAGTATATCTTTCCTTAAATAAGGTCACCAGAACTGTACGCAGTACTCCAGGTGTGGTCTCACCAGCACCCTGTACAGTTGTAGCATGACTTCCCTGCTTTTATACTCCATCCCCCTAGAAATAAAGGCCAATATTCCGTTTGCCTTCCGGATTACCTGCTGCACCTGTATGTTGACTTTTTGTGTTTCATGTGCAAGGACACCCAGATCCCTCTGTACCGCAGCATTTTGTAGTGTTCCTCCATTCAAATAATATTTTGCTTTTTTATTTTTCCTCCCAAAGTGGATGACTTCACATTTTCCCACATTCCATCTGCCAAATTTTTGCCCATTCACTTAACCTGTCAATATCCCTTTGCAGACACTTTGTGTCCTCATCACAACTTGCTTTTCCACCTATCTTTGTATCAACAGCAAATTTGGCCACAAGACACTCTGTTCCTTCATCCAAGTCATTGATATATATTGTAAATAGTTGAGGCCCCAGCACTGAGCCCTGCGGCACCCTACTAGTTACAGATTGCCATTTTGAAAATGACCCTTTTATCCTGACTCTTGTTTTCTGTTAGTTAGCCAATCCTCGATCCATGCCAGTATATTACCCCCAACACCATGAGCTCTTATCTTGTGCAATAATCTTTTATGTGGCACCTTATCGATGCCTTTTGGAAATCCAAATATACTGCATCCATTGGTTCCCCTTTATCCACCCTGCCTGTTACTTCCTTAAAGAACTCTAATAAATTTGTCAGACATGATTTCCCCTTCATAAAACCATGTTGACTCTCCTTGATTATATTATGAGTCTCCAAATGTCCTGCTACTACTTCCTTAATAATGGATTCTAACATTTTCCCAATGTCAGATGTTAGGCTAACTGGTCTATAGTTACCTGCTTTCTGTCTCACTCCCTTCTTGAATAGGGGTGTTATGTTTGCGGTTTTCCAATCCGCTGGGACTTTTCCAGAATCTAGTGAATTCTGGAAGATTACAACCAATGCATCCACCATCTCTGTAGCCACTTCCTTTAAGACCCTCGGATGCAAGCCATCAGGTCCAGGGGACTTGTCAGCCTTTAGACCCATTAGTTTACCTAGTACTTTTTCTCCAGTGATAGTGATTGTTTTTAGTTCCTCCCTCCCCTTTGCCCCTTGATTTTCTACTATTATTGGTATGTTATTAGTGTCTTCTACTGTGAAGACAGATACAAAATATCTGTTCAATTCCTCTGCCATTTCCTTGTTTTCCATTATTATTTCCCCAGTCTCATCCTCTAAGGGACCAATGTTTACTTTAGCTACCCTCTTCCTTTTTATATACTTGTAGAAGCTTTTACTGTCAGTTTTTATATTTCTTGCTAGTTTACTCTCAATTTATTTTCTCCCTCTTTATTATTCTTTTAGTCATCCTTTGCTGGTTTTTAAAGTTTTCCCAATCTTCGGGCTTACCAGTAATCTTTGCCATGTTGTATGCTTTTTCTTTTAACCTGATATCATCCTTGACTTCCTTCATTGACCATGGTTGGTTCACCCTTTTTGTGGAGTCTTTCGTCCTCACAGGGATATATTTTTGTTGCGAGTCATAAAACATCTTTATGCAGCGAGTTGTTATGATCTGGAATGCACTGCCTGAAAGGGCGGTGGAAGCAGATTCAATAATAACTTTCAAAAGGGGAATTGGATAAATACTTGAAGGGAAAAAAAATCCAGGGCTATGGGGAAAGAGCAGGGGAGTGGGACTAATTGGTTAGCTCTTTCAAAGAGCCGGCACAGGCACGATGGGCTGAATGGCCTCTTTCTGTGCTGTACTTACTACGATACTATAAAATGGGCTGAGAAGTTCAAATTTTATTGGTTTTCAGGAAGTTATAACAATCACAGAACATAATGCAATGTGAAACAATTTGTACAATTAGTTGCTAATATGGCACTGGCCCAAAGTGAAACATTGACACGCTGAGCTCCCTGACATACAAGGCCAGTTCTGTTATAGAACACGGGACAGACTATCTCACTGGGTCTTACAATATCAAGGAGCAGTGCTGAGAACCTCAGGTTGTAATCAGCCAATTGGCCAACACACCATCTAAAGCCAGAACTGATCTTAATCAAGGACAAAAACTTCTAAACCAATTGTCACAACAAGCTTCCAAATTTAATTTTTCTATTCTAAATATTCTCACCCAGCATAACATTTGCCGGAAGGACAGACCGATATCCTGACAGCCTCTAGAGATGTAAACAGGCTCATCAATTAACTGTCAACTTCCAGTCAACACACTAATAGCAATTCACACTGCCTTCCATCCGATTTCAACTTGTGTGAATCAGGACCAGCACCTCCCCTGTGTCCTGAGTGACCTCCGAACTCAGGTGGGACGAATACGGGTCCTGCTGTCATCTGGAATTGACTTTGTTCGATTTGGTTCCTCACCCTTCCGTCTTTCCTCATACGGTACTTTCTATGATTTTCATAGATTAAAAAATTATTTAAAGAGCTCAAAATATTGTATTAAAAACTTACAGCAGCTCCAAAGAAAATCTCACTGCAAATCTCCACTCCTCAAAAACAGCATTCAATTTTATACACTCTATGTATTTGAATTAATCACAACATAGAAACAAACAGAAGGTTAGTCGCCATAGTTTCCTGCTCCAAGCCATCAAGAAGGGACCACAAGATATCCTGTAAATGGCAGAGAGATTCCTGTCTGCAGGAGTTTGTTCTGTTCTCCAAGCTAAGCCATCACTTTGACCCTGTGGCGTTGATGTGCCGACCGGGCTAGGAGAGCTTGGCAGGCTTGGCGATCAGCTGCCGTTCCCGCTCCAGTTCCTTTTCTCGCCGTTGTTCCCGCTCTAGCTCGTCTTTCCGTCTCTGCTGCTGAAGTTTTAAAGCCCGTTTCTGCAAATAGATGAAAAGGAATAAAGAAGCGTTTTAAATGTTTCACAAGAAGTCATATTTATAGAAACACAGGACCAGAAGGAGACCATTCAGCCCCTCGAGCCTATTCCACCATTCAATTAGATCACGGCTGATCTGTACCTCAACTCCATTTACCCGCCTTGGATCCATATCCCTCGATACTCTTGCCTAACAAACATCTATCAATCTCAGTCCTGAAAGTCTCAATTGACCCCCAGCATCCACAGCCTTCTGGGGGACAGAGTTCCAGATTTCCACTACCCTGTGTGTGAAAAAGTGCTTCCTGATGTCACTCCTGAACAGCCTGGCTCTAATTTAAGATTATTTCCCAATCAGAGAAAATAGTTTCTCTCTATCTACCCTATCGTATCCCTTTATGATTTTAAACACCTCAATTAGATTACCCCTCAACCTTCTAAACTCAAAAAAATACAAGCCTAGTTTATACAACTTGTCCTCATAATTTAACCCTTTAACACAGAGTATCATTCTGGTGAATTTGCATTGTACCCCCTCCAAGGCCAATATATCCTTCTTGGGGTATGGTGCCCAGAACTGATGGGGTTTAAGCAGAGCTTTACACTCTGGAGCATAACTTCCACCCCTTTGTATTCCAGTCCCTTTGAGATAAAGGCCAACATTCCATTAGCGTTTTTGATTATTTTTTTTACCTGTCCATTATCTTTTCGTGATTTCTGTATTTGGACCTCTAAATCTCTCTGCTCCTCCAGTTCCTAGTTTCTCACCATTTAGAAAATACTTTGATTTATCTTTCTTGGATCCAAAGTGGATAACCTCACATTTGCCTACATTAAACTCCATCTGCCATAGTTTTGCCCACTCACCTAACCTGTCTACAACCCATTGTAACTTCCTGCTCCCATCTGCACTAATTACTGTGCCTCCCAACTTAGTGTTCCCAACATTCATCTGGTAAATTTTACAATATAATAAATTTCCTCAGAAGTGCATCAACATCATTAACGAATTTTACAATGGAATGTTGTGTTAAAGTGAAGGAAAGAACAAGAGGGGTTTAAATTAAAGACATGTCCAGCTCTCCTGCTTTTAGACTCGCCGTACACCTGATGATGTGAATGAACAAAGAGGAAAGCACTGGTCACAGACGGAGGAAACAGCAAACAGGTGGAGATGCAGCTTTCAGGGGTGCCCCAACGGCAGAAGAAATACAAAGACCACCAATAAAATTGGGCAATATGTCAGTCTGAAGTTCTCAGAAGGAAACAAAAGACCACAAAAGCTGGAATGGACAACACCAATATTAACTTCAAGCTCAGAGCGGAGACACTACAGAACGTAGACCACATCACCTATTTGGGATGTACAATATGCAACAAAGCTGTGCCATTTGGCTGCTATTCCGTGGGAATGTCCTGGCCAAGTTGGCAAATGCATCAGTCACCTGTTTCATACCTGAGTGGGCGGCACATTGGCAGATAAGATCATAAGAAATAGGAGCAGGAGTAGGCCATACAGCCACTCGAGCCTGCTCCGCCATTCCGCAAGATCATGGCTGATCTTCCACCTCAACTCCACTTTCCCGCCCGATCCCCATACCCCTTGATTCCCTTAGCGTCCAAAAATCTATCGATCTCAGCCTTAAATATACTCAACGATTGAGCATCCACATCCCTTTGAGATAGAGAATTCCAAAGATTCACAACCCTCTGAGTGAAGAAATGTTCCCTCATCTCAGTGCTTAATGGCCGCCCTCTTATCTTGAGACTATGACCCCTAGTTCTAGACTCTCCAGCTAAGGAAAACAGCCTCACATCTACCCTGTCAAGCCCTCGAAAAATGTTATACCTTTCAATGAGATCACCTCTCATTCTTCCAAACTCCAGAGAATATAGGCCCATTCTACTCAATCTCTCCTCATAGGACAACCCTCTCATCTAGAATCAATCTAGTGAACCCTGGTTACACTGCCTCTAAGGCAAGTATATCCTTCCTTAGATAAGGAGACCAAAACTGTACACAGTACTCCAGATGTGGTCCCACCAAAGCCCTGTACAATTGCAGCAAGACTTCCTTACTTTTGTACTCCAACCCCCTTGCAATAAAGGCCAACATACCATTTGCCTTCCTAATTGCTTGCTGTACCTGCATGTTAACTTTCCGTGATTCGTGTACAAGGACACCTAAATCCCTCTGAATAACAACATTTCTTAGTCTCTCAACTTTTAAAAAATATTCTGTTTTTCTATTCTCCCTACCAAAGTGGATAATTTCACATTTCCCCACATTATACTCCATCTGCCACCTTCTCGCCCACTCACTTAACCTGTCTATATCCCTTTGCAGACTCTCTGCATCCTCCTCACGGCTTACTTTCCCACCTAGCTTTGCATCGTCAGCAAACTTGGATCCATTACACTCGGTTGTTAATTGTATCCAGGTGGTGCGTATCAATTGAGAACTCTCTTGTATCCATTTATAAGAATGTGGAGCTCTGCGAATAAAGGCTTGGAAGCAACTGATGATCAGGCTCTAGGATTCTATCCTTCACCACCTGGCTATCCAGTTTGTAATATGGTAGCAGAGAATGGTTTGTACTGAAAAAGCCCTTGCAGATGGGAAATATAAGGCTAAAGCGAGGTTGGTAGCCAGGGGTTTTGAACAGAAACTGGTTATACAGATGTTTGAGTGGATTCTCCCACTGCTGGGAAGGTAATCTTAAAAATCATTTTGGCTCTTTTGACAACATGTTCACGAGAGTGTTACTCCCATCCCGGTGAATCGTACTGGGTCATCGCCGAAAGCTGATGTTTATATATATATATATTTAAGAGACAGAGAAATTACAAAGCTTGATTGCACAACCAGTTCAACTGACCACTCAGACTAGACCAGATGTTAGTTTTGATGGTTTTTTTTTAATGCGTTCATGGGATGTGGGTGTCACAGGCAAGGCCAGCATTTATTGCCCATCCCTAAATGCCCTTGAGAAGGTGGTGGTGAGCCGCCTTCTTGAACCGCTGCAGTCCATGTGGTGAAGGTTCTCCCACAGTGCTGTTAGGAAGGGAGTTCCAGGATTTTGACCCAGCGACGATGAAGGAATGGCGATATATTTCCAAGTCAGGATGGTGTGTGACTTGGAGGGGAACGTGCAGGTGGTGTTGTTCCCTTGTGCCTGCTGCCCTTGTCCTTCTAGGTGGTAGAGGTCGCGGGTTTGGGAGGTGCTGTCGTAGAAGCCTTGGCGAGTTGCTGCAGTGCATCCTGTGGATGGTACACACTGCAGCCACTGTGCGCCGGTGGTGAAGGTAGTGAATGTTTAGGGTGGTGGATGGGGTGCCAATCAAGCGGACTGCTTTGTCCTGGATGGTGTCTAGCTTCTTGAGTGTTGTTGGAGCTGCACTCATCCAGGCAAGTGGAGAGTATTCCATCACACTCCTGACTTGTGCCTTGTAGATGGTGGAAAGGCTTGGGGAGTTCAGGTGAGTCACTCGCCGCAGATTACCCAGCCTCTGACCTGCTCCTGTAGCTACAGGAGCTGGTCCAGTTAAGCTTCTAGTCAATGGTGACCCCAAGGATGTTGATGGTGGGGGATTTGGCAATGGTATTGAAGTTGAATGTCAAGGGGAGGTGGTTAGACCCTCTCTTGTTGGAGATGGTCATTGCCTGGCACTTGTCTGGGGCGCGAATGTTACTTGCCACTTATCAGCCCAAGCCTGGATGTTGTCCAGGTCTTGCTGCATGTGGGCTCGGACTACTTCATTATCTGAGGGGTTGCGAATGGAACTGAACACTGTGCAATCATCAGCGAACATCCCCATTTCTGACCTTATGGTGGAGGGAAGGTCATTGATGAAGCAGCTGAAGATGGTTGGGCCTAGGACACTGTCCTGAGGAACTCCTGCAGCAACGTCCTGGGGCTGAGATGATTGGCCTCCAACAACCACTACCATCTTCCTTTGTGCTAGGTATGACTCCAGCCACTGGAGAGTTTTCCCCGATTCCCATTGACTTCAATTTTACTAGGGCTCCTTGGTGCCACACTCGGTCAAATGCTGCCTTGATGTCAAGGGCAGTCACTCTCACCTCACCTCTGGAATTCAGCTCTTTTGTCCATGGTTGGACCAAGGCTGTAATGAGGTCTGGAGCCGAGTGGTCCTGGCGGAACCCAAACTGAGCATCGGTGAGCAGGTTATTGGTGAGTAAGTGCCGCTTGATAGCACTGTCGATGACACCGTCCATCACTTTGCTGATGATTGAGAGTAGACTGATGGGACGGTAATTGGCCGGATTGGATTTGTCCTGCTTTTTGTGGACAGGACATACCTGGGCAATTTTCCACATTGTCGGGTAGATGCCAGTGTTGTAGCTGTACTGGAACAGCTTGGCTAGAGGCGCAGCTAGTTCTGGAGCACAAGTCTTCAGCACTACAGCCGGGATGTTGTCGGGGCCCATAGCCTTTGCTGTATCCAGTGCACTCAGCCGTTTCTTGATATCACGTGGAGTGAATCGAATTGGCTGAAGACTGGCTTCTGTGATGGTGGGGATATCGGGAGGAGGCCGAGATGGATCATCCACTCGGCACTTCTGGCTGAAGATGTGTTGGAGTTAAGTACTTCAACGAAACACCCCATAGTAGGGAATGTTTTGCGGGCAAATAAAACATTACAAAAAAAAAATTAAATATCGATAAATGCGTACTTTAGTTCCCATCCTTAGATGACCCAAAGAAAATGAAGCTAGTTTTCTTTAGCGATGCTTCACATGCCCATCTTCCTGATGGGTATTCTAGTGCAGCTGGTTCCATCGTGTTTCTTATGGGTGAGAATGGGAAATGTTGTCCTTTAGCTCAGAAAGCTAAGAAAATAAAAAGGGATTTTAAAAGTACTGTGGCTGCTGACTCACTGGTTGACGCAGTGGATATGGGATTCTACTTGGCAAATATTTTGGGTAACATCCTGTACAATGAGAGTCCTGAAGATAGTATACCCATAGACAATTGTTCGTTGTGGGATAATGTACTCTCTATGAAAAATGTGAGTGAGGAAAGATTATGGATTGACCTCGCTGGCTTGAAACAAATGCTGGAGAGAAAGGAAATCTCAAATTAAATGGGAGGATTCAAGCCATCAACTTCGGATTGTTTTACTAAAAGTACATGTACGAAGAAATTATTAGGACTCCAGGAGAAGGGTCGCCTCACGATGTAATGCTTTGAATCGTATAAGTTGTACAGAGTATGGAAGTTTTTGATTTTTGAAATTTTTGTTTATATATACAATACAAAGTTTAATGTTTTTATTTTAGAGAGAAGGGAATCTGTTCAGTGTATCCATGTGATTTATATCAATTAATGTTAATTGTTTTCAGCTGGTGCGTATCAATTGAGAACTCTCTTTTATCCATTTATAAGAGAGCTGATTGTGGGGTGGGTGATGGGGAGCTCTGTGAATAAAGGCTTGGAAGCAACTGAAGATCAGGCTCTAGTGTTCTATCCTTCACCACCAGGCTATCCAGTTTGTAACATCGGTCCCCTCATCTAAGGCATTGATATATATTGTAAACAGCTAAGGCCCAAGCACTGATCCTTGCAGCACCCTGCTAGTTACAGCCTGCCAACCCAAAAATGACCTGTTTATCCCTACTCTCTTTTCTGTCCGTTAACCAATCCTCAATCCATGCTAATATATCATCCCCAATCCCATGAACCCTTATCTTGTGTAACACCTTATCGAACAATGTACCCTGCGATAGCCTGGAAAGGGGCAGCAGAAAAGGTTGAGGGAGGAGATGGCCTTTAGCGCCACATTGAGTGCATCAGGGCACCAGGAGAACCTCTGCTCTTCTTTGAATGGCACCATGGGATATTTTACAACCACCTGAGCAGGCAGATGGTTTACCGTCTCATCTGAAAGATGGCATTTCCAACAGTGTAGTACTCCCTCAGTACTGTACTGGATTGTCAGCCCAGATTATGTGTTCAAGTCCTGTTGCCAACTGATCCAAGCTAACATTTAGAAGCCCTGTGATTCCCTGAGCTTCCTTTCCATGTCCTCTCTTTTTTCAGTTCTACCTCCTCTGCTAAAGTCTTGGAAATTACAATCGCCCAAATATTTAACAAAAATATCAAAAAATGGCAGAAGCCAGAAATAAAACAAAGCCTAAAAAGCCTTAGCACCTCTTTGACAGGTCACAGCCCATGGACTTTCCCCAAGACTTGCCCCCGATTGGCAAAAGGAGTGCCCAGTCGTAAGTGGGTGGAAAATTCAGCGAAGCTTCAATTAATTCCATTTAAAAGCTATGGTTTCTTTTCAGAGCCTTTTAGGCTGGTCTAAGCTGGAAAATCATGCTCGACACTAAAGAGCCAGATCCAGCTATATTCTCAGGCCCTGGCATCTACTCTGTCGCTGTACCACCAGCCTGTGACCAAAAAGTCTCCCCTCAAATATCTTGATAAGATGCTCAGAATCAGCTGGATGGGTAAAATGATGAACAAGAGAGCCAAAAATCAAAGCAACTGCCAGCAACCCACCCAAAGTAAAGGTCCCTCAGTCCATGTAATGAGGATGCGAAGCTCCAGACAATCTCACCAGGCACTGAAATGGCAGCCAATTGAAAGAGGGACATGGGCAAGGCCAAGAATAAGCTGGTGAAACACTTTCCAGAAAGGAGCTACTAAGCAAGCTGACTTCACCTGGGAGAAACACAACATCCAACCAAAAAGGGCAGAGTGGAAGGTCCTGAATGGTCAGTACAACATTCTCAGCCCCACTTCAGTGTCAACAATTTCTCCAGAACTATTTGCATCAACAGGAAGTTAGTTAATGGACAGAAAGCAAAGAGTTACTGGGATTGGAAAAGGGTGGGAAATGACGGACTCCAGGGTTGATGCGGTGAAGGGAAACATACCTTTAGTTTAGTTGTCTTTTCATGCAATGTGATCATTTCCTTTCGAATGTTAACCAGCTTATTGTAGTAACATTTAGCTTCTGTGAACTAAAGGGAAAAGAATCAACAAAATTTATTTTTAAAATTAAACATATTCAGAGTTTCCATCTAAAACTGTAACTCAGCAACTAACACACACAACGTAGACAGTCTTACGAGGGAGAGTTCCTGCTCCAGCACAGATTCAATTCACAATAAATGGTGAGGTAAACGAGTACACAGCATTGCAGAGTCCAACAGGACAACAAACAGTTCCTGCAACGAAGGAGACCTGATATCTAGTTCTGCCTTGTAATACCTTAGTTTAAGAAGGAACCAGGAGGGAAAGTAGAAAATTTGAAACAATCAGAATCATGCCAGGGAATGAGGACTAATCACATCAGATTTTACTATTTACCAACTGAAGGGACATTTACTGAGGACAACACGTTTCGATCCATGGTAAAATCGGCCTAAGAGAGAGAGTGTCTGCCCTGATTCCCTCCCCACACTGATCCTTGTTACTCCAACTGGCTTTGAAATTTAACTCCAACCAACTATTGATGGACCTGCATATTTACAGCGACAAAATCTTTCAAAAATATACATAATTAGGGCATTCAGGAATACACACCAGGCATATTTTCCAGCAGGTTACTGGAGAGGTGCAGCTTAGCTCTGTCCCACCCACCCCCTCATGTTGATCACACAGCTGGACCGCACGGTGATCAAATCTCCCATCTGTAAATCAGAGCGCCCCCCCATCTGTAAAACCCCCCCGTCTGTAAAGCACACCCCCCAACCTGTAAATTGCCTGTGAGTGCAACCGAGCACAGAGTGAGCAGCTGAGAGTTTGGTGAGTGTGGGAAGGAGGTGCTGCTTTGCTTTGCTTTTCCGAACTTTTTCTGCAGAGCGGCGGTGGACCTGAGCAGCAGAAGACTGAGAGTGGGGATAAAATCAGCAGCAGACCTGCAACAAGAGAAAACGACTGTGCAACGTCACAGCTGAGGCAGGAGAGTCCAAGAGGTGAGCACGGTGTAAAAGGAGAGACCGAGAGCGGGAGGAGAGTTTGAGAGGTGAACGCAGTGTAAATCTAAGGCAAGTCATGGCAGCACAGCTCGCACCCGTGATATGCTCCTCCTGCTCTATGTGGGAAGTCATGGACACTACAGGTGTCCCTGGCGACCATGTGTGCAGGAAGTGTGTCCAGCTGCAGCTTCTGGCTAACCGTATTTCGGAGCTGGAGCTGCGGGTGGATTCGCTGTGGAGCATCCGTGATGCTGAGACTATCGTGGATAGCACGTTCAGTGAGGTGGTCACACCGCAGGTAAAGATTATGCAGGCAGAAAGGAAATGGGTGACCGCCAGGCAGAGTAAAAGGACTAGGCAGGTAGAGCAGGAGTCCCCTGGGGCCATTTCCCCCTCACAGATATTCTGCTTTGGATACTGTTGGGGGAGATGGTTTATCAGGGGAAAGCAGCAAGAGCCAAGTTCGGGACACCACGGGTGGCTCTGCTGCACAGGAGGGGAGGAAGAAGAGTTGTATGGCTATAGTGATAGGGGATTCAATTGTAAGGGGAACAGATAGGCGTTTCTGCGGCCGCAAACGTGACTCCAGGATGGTATGTTGCCTCCCTGGTGCTAGGGTCAAGGATGTCACGGAGCGGCTGCAGGGCATTCTGGAGGGGGAGGGTGAACAGCCAGTAGTCGTGGTCCATATCGGTACCAACGACATAGGTTAAAAAAAGGGATGAGGTCCTGCAAGGTGAATTTAAGGAGTTCGGAGATAAATGAAAAAGCAGGACTTCAAAGGTAGTGATCTCAGGATTACTACCAGTGCCACGTGCTGGTGAGTATAGGTACAGGAGAATAGACCAGATGAATGCGTGGCTGCAGGGATGGTGTAGGAGGGAGGGATTTAGATTCCTGAGACATTGGGACCGGTTCTGGGGAAGGTGGGACCTGTACAAGCGGGACGGGTTACACCCGAGCAGAACCGGGACCAATGTCCTCGCGGGGGTGTTTGCTAGTGCTGTTGGGGAAGGTTTAAACTAGAATGGCAGGGGGGTGGGAACCTGAGCGGGGAGTCAGAGGAGGGGGAAACAAGGATAGAAACAAAAGACAGAAAGGGAAGAAGCAATAGTGGAAGACAGAGAAAACAAGGGCAAAAAACAAATAAGGCCATCGTGCAAAATAAAACTAGCAATCTTCAAAAGACAAGTCTAAAGGCATTGTGTCTTAATGCACGGAGCATTCGCAATAAGGTCGATGAATTAACAGCGCAGATAGATATTAACGGGTATGATATAGTTGCGATTACGGAGACATGGCTGCAGGGTGACCTAGGATGGGAACTGAATATCCAGGGGTATTCAATATTTAGGAAGGACAGGCAAAAAGGGAAAGGAGGTGGGGTAGCGTTGTTAGTAAAGGAGGAAATCAATGCAATAGTGAGGAAGGATATTGGCTCGGAAAATCACGATGTGGAATCTGTATGGGTGGAGCTAAGAAACACCAAGGGGCAGAAAACGTTGGTGGGGGTTGTCTATAGGCCCCCAAACAGTAGTGGAGATGTAGGGGAGGGCATTAAACAGGAAATTAGAGACGCATGCAAGAAGGGTACAACTATAATCATGGGTGACTTTAATCTACATATAGATTGGTCAAACCAAATTAGCAATAATACTGTGGGAGAGGAATTCCTGGAGTGTGTACGTGATTGTTTTCTAGACCAATACATTGAGGAACCAACTCGAGAACAGGCGATTCTAGACTGGGTATTGTGCAATGAGAAAGGATTAATTAACAATCTTGTTGTGTGGGGTCCCTTAGGGAAAAGCGACCATAACATGATAGAATTCCTCATTAAGATGGAGAGTGAAGTAGTTGAATCCAAAACTAGGGTCCTGAATCTAAATAAAGGAAATTATGAAAGTATGAGGTGCGAGTTGGCTATGATAGATTGGGGAACTTTACTAAAAGAGATGACGGTGGATAGGCAATGGCTAATATTTAAAGAACGTGTGCAGGAATTACAACAATTATTCATTCCTGTCTGGTGCAAAAATAAAACAGGAAAGGTGGCTCAACCGTGGCTTACAAAGGAAATTAGGGATAATATTAGATCCAAGGAGAAGACATATAAAATTGCCAGAAAAAGCGGCAAGCCTGAGGATTGGGAGCAATTTAGAATTCAGCAAAGGAGAACAAAGAGATTGATTAAGAGGGAATAAATAGAGTATGAGAGTAAACTAGCAGGGAACATAAAAACTGACTGTAAAAGCTTCTATAAATATTTCAAAAGAAAAAGATTAGTGAAGACAAATGTAGGTCCCTTACAGTCAGAAATGGAGGAAATTATAATGGGGAACAAAGAAATGGCAGAACAATTAAACACATACTTTGGTTCTGTCTTCACAAAGGAGGACACAAATAATCTCCTGGAAATGTTAGGGAACCAAGGGTCTAGTGAGAGGGAGGAACTGAAGGAAATCAGTATTAGTAAAAAAATAGTGCGAGGGAAATTAATGGGGCTAAAGACTGACAAATCCCCAGGGCCTGATAATCTGCATCCCAGAGTACTAAAGGAAGTGGCCCTGGAAATAGTGGATGCATTGGTGATCATCTTCCAAAATTCTATAGACTCTGGAACAGTTCCTACAGATTGGAGGGTGGCAAATGTAACCCCACTGTTTAAAAAAGGAAGTGAAAAAAAACAGGGAATTACAGACCAGTTAGCCTAACATCAGTAGTGGGGAAAATGCTTGAGTCTATTATAAAAGATGTGCTAACAGAACACTTGGAGGGCATTAACGGGATTGGACAAAGTCAGCATGGGTTTATGAAAGGGAAATCATGCTTAACAAATCTACTGGAGTTTTTTGAGGATGTAACTAGTAGAATAGATAGGGGAGAACCAGTGGATGTGGTGTACTTGGCTTTTCAGAAGGCTTTTGATAAGGTCCCACACAAGAGGTTAGTGTGCAAAATTAAAGCACATGGGATTGGGGGGAATATACTGGCATGGATTGAGAATTGGTTGACAGACAGGAAACAGAGAGTAGGAATAAACGGGTCTTTTTCCAGGTGGCAGGCAGTGACTAGTGGGGACCGCAGGGATCAGTGCTTGGGCCCCAGCTATTCACAATATATATCAATGATTTGGATGAGGGAACTGAATGTAACATTTCCAAGTTTGCAGACGACACAAAGCTGGGGTGGAATGTGAGCTGTGAGGAGGATGCAAAGACGCTCCAATGTGATTTAGACACATTGGGTGAGTGGGCAAGAACATGGCAGATGCAGTATAATGTGGATAAATGTGAGGTTATCCACTTTGGTTGTAAAAACAGAAAGGCAGATTATTATCTGAATGGTGATAGATTGGGAAAAGGGGAGGTGCAACGAGACCTGGGTGTCCTTGTACACCAGTCGCTGAAAGCGAGCATTCAGGTGCAGCAAGCAGTTAGGAAGGCGAATGGTATGTTGGCCTTCATTGCAAGAGGATTTGAGTACAGGAGCAGGGATGTCTTACTACAGTTGTACAGGGCCTTGGTGAGACCACATCTGGAGTATTGTGTGCAGTTTTGGTCTCCTTATCTGAGGAAGGATGTCCTTGCCATGGAGGGAGTGGAATGAAGGTTTACCAGACTGATTCCTGGGATGGCTGGACTGACGTATGAGAAGAGATTGGGTCGACTAGGCCTATCTTCACTGGAGTTTAGAAGAATGAGAGGTGATCTCATCGAAACATATAAAATTCTAACAGAACTAGATAGACTAGATGCAGGGGGGACGTTCCCGATGGTTGGGGAGTCCAGAACCAGGGGTCACAGTCTCAGGATACGGGGTATGACATTTAGAACCAAGATGAGGAGAAATTTCTTCACTCAGAGGGTGGTGAACCTGTGGAATTCTCTACCACAGAAGGCAGTGGAGGCAAAGTCATTAGATGTATTCAAGAAGGAGATAGATATATTTCTTAATGCTAAAGGAATCAAGGGATATGGGGAAAAAGCAGGAACAGGGTACTGAGTTAGACGATCAGCCATGATCATTTTGAATGGCGGAGCAGGCCCGAAGGGCCGAATGGCCTACTCTTGCTCCTATTTTCTATGTTTCCTTGTTAAATCACACCCCCCACCTCTATATCAGACGCGCCCCCCCAAACCTGTAAATCACAGCCCCCACCTGTAAATCAGAGCGCCCCCCACCTGTAAATCACAGCCCCCCCAACCTGTAAATCACAGCCCCCCCAACCTGTAAATCACAGCCCCCCCAACCTGTAAATCACAGCCCCCACCTGTAAATCAGAGCGCCCCCCACCTGTAAATCACAGCCCCCCCCACCTGTAAATCACAGCCCCCCCCACCTGTAAATCACAGCCCCCCCAACCTGTAAATCACAGCCCCCCCCACCTGTAAATCACAGCCCCCCCACCTGTAAATCACAGCCCCCCCACCTGTAAATCACAGCCCCCACCAACATCTGTAAATCACAGCCCCCACCAACATCTGTAAATCAGACCTGGACAAGAAGGAATGGGGATGCAGTGGAAGCTGCTTTAGACTGCAGTCCAAGGCACTTACACCCAGTGAGGTTCTGGTGACATTAATAAGCCTTTTGCATTCTGCTTTTGTGGTTTCTGCAGGGCCATTGGGAAAGAGCAGGGGGAATGGGACTAACTGAATAACTCTTTCAAAGAGCCAGCACAGGCATGATGGGCTGAATGGACTCCTTCTGTGCTGTATGATTCTATGATTATGAAGCCTTTGCAATTCCCCCGTGTAGTTGCTCTAATCTACACACACCATACAACGCAGTACTTACAAGTGCATTGATATCCAGCACTAAATGGCACTCCCGGAACTTGCCGATCTCCTGCTCCAGTGTGTCCAATAGGACCACTTGGTTCTGTCTGAAATAATTGAAATACAAACAGTCTTAAAAAAAGCAACAACATTTTTTGTTACTAGTCTCAGTTCTATTTCAAGCTGTCTTAGTTCACCCAGTTTCCACAGATAACCACGCTGCCCCCTACAGTTCAACAGCTGCTTTCGGTAGTTCTGTTCATTGACACTCTGCTACAGCAAGGTCTACAGTGGGAAGCTAATCAGTCAGGAACTTCTCAGCATCTATAAGGAAGTTAGATCCCATCCACACAGATCGGCCACAGAATATGGATAAATGATCTTCAGTCCTGTGACATGGTGGCCAAACAATCAACGGTCTACACCAGGAGTTACATCAAGTCCACGGCACAGAAACAGGCCATTCGGCCTAACTGGTCTGTGCTGGCGTTTATACACCACCAGAGCCTCCTCCCACCCCTCTTCACCTCACCCTATCAGCATATCCTTCTATTCCTTTCTCCCTCATGTGTTTAACTAGCTTCTTCTTAAATGCAACTATTCGCCTCAGCCACTGGAATGAAAAGCAAAATACTGCGGATGCTGGAAATCTGATATAAAAACAGAAAATGCTGGAAACGCTCAGCGGGTCGGGCAGCATCTGTGGAGAAAGAAACAGAGTTAACATTTCAGGTCGAGGGCCTTTCATCATTGACCTGAAACGTTAACTCTGTTTCTTTCTCCACAGATGCTGCCTGACTTGCTGAGTATTTCCAGCATTTTCTGTTTTTATTGCCTCAACTACTCCTTGTGGTAGTGTGTTCCACTCTTTCCTGTTAAGTACATCCTCTCAGTTCTGGTATCATCCTTGTGAATCTTTTTTGCATCCTCTCTAATGCCTCTATATCCTTTCTATAATACGGAGACCACAACTGTGCACAGTGCTCCAAGTGTGGTCTAACCAGGGTTCTATACAAGTTAAACATAACTTTCCTGCTTTTCAGTTCTATTAAGTTGACATGGACAGGTGCATGGACAGAAGAGATTATAGTCACTTTTTACCCACTGCGTGCAGTGCAGCAGTTAGCAATGAGACGTGCCCTTACTGTGCCGTGCCAAGAATCAATGAGAGGTCACCTTTTACCCAGGTTCCACTATCAATTACAGAAGGAAACCATTCGGCCCGTCAGGCCTCACCCAGTACTAACTCTTAAACTGGGAGTGTCTATTCCAATCCCATTTCCATGCAATTCCCCATTATCTTTTTAGATTCTTCCTTTTCAAATATTTATCTAATTTCCTTTTGAATGCTGTACTAATCTCTCCATCAATAGCCCCTGTGGTACAATATTCCATGTTCTAATAATCCTCTGTGTGAAAATATTTATTTTAACTTCCCCCTTCATTCTTCCAGCGATAACCCACTGATAAAATACAGTCCCACTCCCACCTCTCAGATATGTTAAACGTCACCATGTGATTTATATAAATTAATGTTAACTGTATTCAGGTGGTGCGTATCAATTGAGAACTCTCTTGTATCCATTTACAAGAGAGGATATCTAGGGTGTGGTGTCGGTGTAATGTGGAGCTCTGTGAATAAAGGCTTGGAAGCAACTGAAGATCAGGCTCTAGTGTTCTATCCTTCACCACCGGGCTATCCAATTTATAATAAGATACTCCTACAGTCCCACACCCCACACCCTCAGATACTCCTACTCTCCACTTGCCTGGATGAGTGCAGCTCCAACAACACTCAAGAAGCTCGACACCATCCAGGACAAAGCAGCCCGCTTGATTGGCACCCCATCCACCACCCTAAACATTCACTCCCTTCACCACCGGTGCACAGTGGCTGCAGTGTGGACCATCCACAGGATGCACTGCAGCAACTCGCCAAGGCTTCTTCAACAGCACCTCCCAAACCCGCGACCTCTACCACCGAGAAGGACAAGAGCAGCAGGCACATGGGAACAACACCACCTGCACGTTCCCCTCCAAGTCACACACCATCCCGACTTGGAAATATATCGCCATTCCTTCATCGTCACTGGGTCAAAATCCTGGAATTCCCTTTCTACCAGCACTGTGGGAGAACCTTCACCACACGGACTGCAGCGGTTCAAGGCGGCAGCTCACCACCACCTTCTCGAGGGCAATTAGGGATGGGCAATAAATGCCGGCCTCGCCAGCGACGCCCACATCCCATGGACGAATAAAAAAAGTCCCACTCCATACACCCCCCCCCTCAGATACTCCTACAGTCTCACACCCCCCCCCCCTCAGGTATCCATGGAGCCTGAGCCTTTGATGTTGCCCTAGCTCTGACCGCGATGTATATAACCTGTACCTTATCCATCTTGTATTTAAATATTTCCCACTGCTAGTGCAATGTTTGAGCTATCATTTTTTTTTAAGCACTCAAACTGGGCTAGGTCCCCTGCAGCCCACAGATGTTCGCTAATTTCCCATCCAAATACCTTGGACTTTGTTTCTTTACCTGTTTCCAATGTGACCCTAACTAAGTTCTGGCCTCCGATTCCCAAGTGTTCTCCTACCTTCAGGTCACTTACATGTCCTGCTCTGTTGCCCAGACCCAGACCCAGACCCTTCCTTACTGGACGTGCAACATTCTAATTGAGGAAACAGTTTTGGATACATCCTGAGAACCCCTTCCCATTATGATCTCAATTCCAATCCCAGTTCATTGTGGGTTGGTTAAAGTCCCCCATAATTACAGCCCTGTTACTTTTGCAAACCTCTCTGAATTGCCTAGAAATCTCATTATTTATTTCTTTCTCACTATTTAGTGGTCTGGAATATATTCCCAATATGATAACAGAATCTTTATTATTTCTCAACTAAACCCAGCCAGATTCTGTGAGCACCACCTTTGATAAAATGCTGTTGTTGTGTCTTTCATTAATAAGGCCGCCCAGCTCCTCCGTCACAGGTGAACATTTCCCAACTTGGAGCACTTCGTCACCAGTTTCACCCAGTTAATTTCTACTGCCTTCAGTCACCTCACTTTATTTCTAACGCTTTGCAATATTTGCCTATAAACACTGCAACTTTGACCCATTCAGACTCAATATCCTTTTCCCTTCCATATTTTACTTATTCTGCTCTTTAACCTCGCTGTCTGTACCTCCTTTGAGCTGATTGTGAGAGACACCTTTACCCCTTCACTAAACCTAACCTCTCCCCATATACTCCAAGATTTTCCTCAGCCGCTGCCTTCCTTAACTCCTGTCTGACAGGGGAGTCTCAGTAAATTCAGCAGGTACTGGTGAGGAGCAGTATTTACCCTACAGTGTTGTAGTCAGAAAAGAGGTACAAATAACAACTAACAGGATGGTGGAATTGCTCTGTGCTGGGGAGGCTCCTCCTGAGGTAAATATCTTGAGACGCACTCCAAGAGCCTAGGAGGGAGAGCTGCTGAACTGTACATGTAAGGAGATCTTATTTTGGGAATGGATCAGATTTTTCGTGGGATCCCTGTAGTGTGGAGAACTCTAACTGTCGGGCCATTGGAGCACAGCAAGTCTCAGCTTCGCCCATTTAAGGAACTTGTACCTTGTATTCATCAGTCCCAGTCAGATGGGGAAATTATCTTGTGTAGAAAAACACCGATATTAACATCTTGTGCAATTTAGTATAATCATTTAGACTGATTATAATCCCTTGTTCATTTAAATACAGAGCTATTCAAATAAAATGAAAACTGATGACTTGGTAACAGATAATTTGAAATACGAAGCTGCCAAGAAGGCAAGTAACACCCGTTCCATAGCTCGTACTCCACACAATCATAACACCCGTTCCATAGCACGTACTCCACACAATCATAACACATGTTCAATAATGCTTACAAATTGAACTGTGTGCCTCAGTTTAACATTCCCTCACAACACATTATCGCCTCATGGTTTATAGCTGATCTCATGAGAGAAACATTTGCTCAACACACAGGGAGAAAGAGTCAATAATTAATCAATGCTCTCGGGATAACACTTCCAGAAACATACGTCAGTTCCTGAAGGGCAGCTTTTGATTGCTGTAGGTCAGGAAGATAGTGAGAGATCAGGCCCTCTGTCAGTTTCTCCACAGTCGCCTGATTCACAAACATTAACTCGCCTGAGCTCGCAAATTCCATTCTGGGTTCATTGGGATCTAGGCCACAGGAAGAAAAACAGAAAGTGGTAGGTGATTAAAGTCACAAACCCTCATTCAGTATTCTAATATTGCAATCATCAATTCAAGCACCATTCAAATCTGTAAAAGCAAGTCCTTTCATGATCAAGATTAAAATATTTGGGATAATTTGTCGTGTGCATCAAAGTA
>NC_090358.1:569162-572679 GCF_035084215.1 Heptranchias perlo | reverse complement strand
TTTCCTGTTAAGTACATCCTCTCAGTTCTGGTATCATCCTTGTGAATCTTTTTTGCATCCTCTCTAATGCCTCTATATCCTTTCTATAATACGGAGACCACAACTGTGCACAGTGCTCCAAGTGTGGTCTAACCAGGGTTCTATACAAGTTAAACATAACTTTCCTGCTTTTCAGTTCTATTAAGTTGACATGGACAGGTGCATGGACAGAAGAGATTATAGTCACTTTTTACCCACTGCGTGCAGTGCAGCAGTTAGCAATGAGACGTGCCCTTACTGTGCCGTGCCAAGAATCAATGAGAGGTCACCTTTTACCCAGGTTCCACTATCAATTACAGAAGGAAACCATTCGGCCCGTCAGGCCTCACCCAGTACTAACTCTTAAACTGGGAGTGTCTATTCCAATCCCATTTCCATGCAATTCCCCATTATCTTTTTAGATTCTTCCTTTTCAAATATTTATCTAATTTCCTTTTGAATGCTGTACTAATCTCTCCATCAATAGCCCCTGTGGTACAATATTCCATGTTCTAATAATCCTCTGTGTGAAAATATTTATTTTAACTTCCCCCTTCATTCTTCCAGCGATAACCCACTGATAAAATACAGTCCCACTCCCACCTCTCAGATATGTTAAACGTCACCATGTGATTTATATAAATTAATGTTAACTGTATTCAGGTGGTGCGTATCAATTGAGAACTCTCTTGTATCCATTTACAAGAGAGGATATCTAGGGTGTGGTGTCGGTGTAATGTGGAGCTCTGTGAATAAAGGCTTGGAAGCAACTGAAGATCAGGCTCTAGTGTTCTATCCTTCACCACCGGGCTATCCAATTTATAACAAGATACTCCTACAGTCCCACACCCCACACCCTCAGATACTCCTACTCTCCACTTGCCTGGATGAGTGCAGCTCCAACAACACTCAAGAAGCTCGACACCATCCAGGACAAAGCAGCTCGCTTGATTGGCACCCCATCCACCACCCGAAACATTCACTCCCTTCACCACCGGCGCACCGTGGCTGCAGTGTGTACCATCCACAGGATGCACTGCAGCAACTCGCCAAGGCTTCTTCAACAGCACCTCCCAAACCCGCGACCTCTACCACCTAGAAGGACAAGAGCAGCAGGCACATGGGAACAACACCACCTGCACGTTCCCCTCCAAGTCACACACCATCCCGACTTGGAAATATATCGCCGTTCCTTCATCGTCGCTGGGTCAAAATCCTGGAATTCCCTTTCTACCAGCACTGTGGGAGAACCTTCACCACACGGACTGCAGCGGTTCAAGGCGGCAGCTCACCACCACCTTCTCAAGGGCAATTAGGGATGGGCAATAAATGCCGGCCTCGCCAGCGACGCCCACATCCCATGGACGAATAAAAAAAGTCCCACTCCATACACCCCCCCCTCAGATACTCCTACAGTCTCACCCCCCCCCCCCCTCAGGTATCCATGGAGCCTGAGCCTTTGATGTTGCCCTAGCTCTGACCGCGATGTATATAACCTGTACCTTATCCATCTTGTATTTAAATATTTCCCACTGCTAGTGCAATGTTTGAGCTATCATTTTTTTTTAAGCACTCAAACTGGGCTAGGTCCCCTGCAGCCCACAGATGTTCGCTAATTTCCCATCCAAATACCTTGGACTTTGTTTCTTTACCTGTTTCCAATGTGACCCTAACTAAGTTCTGGCCTCCGATTCCCAAGTGTTCTCCTACCTTCAGGTCACTTACATGTCCTGCTCTGTTGCCCAGACCCAGACCCAGACCCTTCCTTACTGGACGTGCAACATTCTAATTGAGGAAACAGTTTTGGATACATCCTGAGAACCCCTTCCCATTATGATCTCAATTCCAATCCCAGTTCATTGTGGGTTGGTTAAAGTCCCCCATAATTACAGCCCTGTTACTTTTGCAAACCTCTCTGAATTGCCTAGAAATCTCATTATTTATTTCTTTCCCACTATTTAGTGGTCTGGAATATATTCCCAATATGATAACAGAATCTTTATTATTTCTCAACTAAACCCAGCCAGATTCTGTGAGCACCACCTTTGATAAAATGCTGTTGTTGTGTCTTTCATTAATAAGGCCGCCCAGCTCCTCCGTCACAGGTGAACATTTCCCAACTTGGAGCACTTCGTCACCAGTTTCACCCAGTTAATTTCTACTGCCTTCAGTCACCTCACTTTATTTCTAACGCTTTGCAATATTTGCCTATAAACACTGCAACTTTGACCCATTCAGACTCAATATCCTTTTCCCTTCCATATTTTACTTATTCTGCTCTTTAACCTCGCTGTCTGTACCTCCTTTGAGCTGATTGTGAGAGACACCTTTACCCCTTCACTAAACCTAACCTCTCCCCATATACTCCAAGATTTTCCTCAGCCGCTGCCTTCCTTAACTCCTGTCTGACAGGGGAGTCTCAGTAAATTCAGCAGGTACTGGTGAGGAGCAGTATTTACCCTACAGTGTTGTAGTCAGAAAAGAGGTACAAATAACAACTAACAGGATGGTGGAATTGCTCTGTGCTGGGGAGGCTCCTCCTGAGGTAAATATCTTGAGACGCACTCCAAGAGCCTAGGAGGGAGAGCTGCTGAACTGTACATGTAAGGAGATCTTATTTTGGGAATGGATCAGATTTTTCGTGGGATCCCTGTAGTGTGGAGAACTCTAACTGTCGGGCCATTGGAGCACAGCAAGTCTCAGCTTCGCCCATTTAAGGAACTTGTACCTTGTATTCATCAGTCCCAGTCAGATGGGGAAATTATCTTGTGTAGAAAAACACCGATATTAACATCTTGTGCAATTTAGTATAATCATTTAGACTGATTATAATCCCTTGTTCATTTAAATACAGAGCTATTCAAATAAAATGAAAACTGATGACTTGGTAACAGATAATTTGAAATACGAAGCTGCCAAGAAGGCAAGTAACACCCGTTACATAGCACGTACTCCACACAATCATAACACCCGTTCCATAGCACGTACTCCACACAATCATAACACATGTTCCATAGCACGTACTCCACACAATCATAACACATGTTCTATAGCACGTACTCCACACAATCATAACACATGTTCCATAGCACGTACTCCACACAATCATAACACATGTTCCATAGCACGTACTCCACACAATCATAACACATGTTCCATAGCACGTACTCCACACAATCATAACACATGTTCCATAGCACGTACTCCACACAATCATAACACATGTTCAATAATGCTTACAAATTGAACTGTGTGCCTCAGTTTAACATTCCCTCACAACACATTATCGCCTCATGGTTTATAGCTGATCTCATGAGAGAAACATTTGCTCAACACACAGGGAGAAAGAGTCAATAATTAATCAATGCTCTCGGGATAACACTTCCAGAAACATACGTCAGTTCCTGAAGGGCAGCTTTTGATTGCTGTAGGTCAGGAAGATAGTGAGAGATCAGGCCCTCTGTCAGTTTCTCCACAGTCGCCTGATTCACAAACATTA
>NC_090358.1:474162-564162 GCF_035084215.1 Heptranchias perlo | reverse complement strand
CAGCAGAGGCGTGAGGTGACAAGTAGCAGGATTATAATCTAACCCACTCTGTGATGTGAATCTGACAGGTTATGGCCCACATTTGTTCACAGAATGACGTGTCTGTTTACAGCCTTTATTTAAAATGTGTAGGGTACTAGTAAATACCTTGCAAATCTGAAAACTCTACCAGAAAACCAGTTGCCCCACACATGCCACCCTGCTCCGTTCCCCAAACAGATGTAAGGAATCTTACAACACCAGGTTATAGTCCAACAGTTTTATTTGAAAATCACAAGCTTTCGGAGGCTTTCTCCTTCGTGTGACTCACCTGACGAAGGAGAAAGCCTCCAAAAGCTTGTGATTTTCAAATAAAACTGTTGGACTATAACCTGGTGTTGTAAGATTCCTTACATTTGTCAACCCCAGTCCATCACCGGCATCTCCACATCATCCCCAAACAGATACCAACCTTTCATACATTATTATTGGAAATACTGTACAGCAAAACACTTACATTCCACAGGTTCCCTTAATATTCACAGCCAGTCCCACAAAATGGAGACATACAGACAAGGAGCAACTTGTTGCAATAAAAATTTATACAATCTTGCAACTAACTTACCTCGATTGCAATGTCTGCTACACTGAATAATTACAATCCTGGTTTCAGGAGACTGAGGCTCACAGAACTCCTGTCAGTCCGCACTAAGGCTCTGTACGGGGCACACACCTAATACCATGCAGGATGTGGCAGCGATGAAGCATTGTGCTCCCATCCCATTGGGAAATTTTCCCTTCCTACTCGTTTGTCTTCCTGCACCAAATGCTCGTCCCCACCCGGGAAACAGACACAAGCTTCCCAGGGTGAATCAGGCTGAACTTCCCACTCTCCGAGGGAGGGTGCACATCAACCTTTCCCAATGCCACCGTTGGCCGTTAGCAGGTGAGAGTTTGCATCTCGAAACTCATGATAACATTTGGAACATCTTGCTTGATCTGTGCATCGTTGATCTTACCTGCTGAGTGATTGGCCCAAGAAGATACATATGGAGGAGTTTCTGGGCTGCTTTCCTCTGGCTCCATGGTTTCCTGAGAGAGGCTCTGTGCAGCTTTCTGTGAAAAGGTGAGTGAAAATAAGCAGTGTCCAACAGCTGTTCAGGCCCTGCCTGTTGCCAATTCTTTCCCATTGCTTGCTCTGAAAACCAAGCCTGTTTGCCCAACAGAAACCACCACTAATTGGGCAGCATTTCCATTGGCCAACTGAGGCTAGCCCAATATACAGGTACGGTAACATAGTGGTTATGTTACTGGACTAGTAATCCAGAGGCCTGGATGAATAATCTGGAGTCATGAGTTCAAATCCCGCCACAGCAGCTGGGGAATTTAAAATTCAATTAATTAAATAAAAATCCGGAATAAAGAAACCAGTATCAGTAATGGTGGCCATGAAACTACCGGATTGTCGTAAAAACCCATCTGGTTCCTTTAGGGAAGGAAGCCTGCCGCCCTTACCCGGTCTGGCCAATATGTGACTCCAGACCCACATCAAATGTGGTTGATTCTTAATCGCCCTCTGAAATGGCCGAGCAAGACACTCAGTTGGACAACCTCACACCACACGGACTGCAGTGGTTCAAAAAGGCGGCTCATCACCACCATCTTCAAGGGCAATTAGGGATGGGCAATAAATGCCGGCCTCGCCAGCGACACCAACATCCCGTGAATGAATAAAGAAAAAATTGCAGCACACTGACCCGAGTGGAACATTCCGCTCAGACTTTTCCCAACAAACCCACACAATCTTCAGCCAGAAGTGCCGAGTGGATGATCCATCTCGGCCTCCTCCTGATATCCCCACCATCACAGAAGCCAGTCTTCGGCCAATTCAATTCACTCCACGTGATATCAAGAAACGGCTGAGTGCACTGGATACAGCAAAGGCTATGGGCCCCGACAACATCCCGGCTGTAGTGCTGAAGACTTGTGCTCCAGAACTAGCTGCGCCTCTAGCCAAGCTGTTCCAGTACAGCTACAACACTGGCATCTACACGACAATGTGGAAAATTGCCCAGGTATGCCCTGTCCACAAAAAGCAGGACAAATCCAATCCGGCCAATTACCACCCCATCAGTCTACTCTCAATCATCAGCAAAGTGATGGAAGGTGTCATCGACAGTGCTATCAAGCGGCACTTACTCACCAATAACCTGCTCACCGATGCTCAGTTTGGGTTCCGCCAGGACCACTCGGCTCCAGACCTCATTACAGCCTTGGTCCAAACATGGACAAAAAAGCTGAATTCCAGAGGTGAGGTGAGGTGAGGTGAGGGTGACTGCCCTTGACATCGAGGCAGCATTTGATCAAGTGTGGCACCAAGGAGCCCTAGTAAAATTGAAGTCAATGGGAATCAGGGAGAAAACTCTCCAGTGGCTGGAGTCATACCTAGCACAAAGGAAGATGGTAGTGGTTGTTGGAGGCCAATCATCCCAGCCCCAGGACATTGCTGCAGGAGTTCCTCAGGGCAGTGTCCTAGGCCCAACCATCTTCAGCTGCTTCATCAATGACCTTCCCTCCATCATAAGGTCAGAAATTAGTATGTTTGCTAATGATTGCACAGTGTTCAGTTCCACTTGCAACCCCTCAGATAATGAAGCAGTCCGTGCCCGCATGCAGCAAGACCTGGACAGCATGCAGGCTTGGGCTGATAAGTGGCAAGTAACATTCGCGCCAGACAAGTGCCAGGCAATGACCATCTCCAACAAGAGTCTAACACCTCCCTTGACGTTCAACCGGCATTACCATCGCCGAATCCCCCATCATTAACCAGAAACTTAACTGGACCAGCCAAATAAATACTGTGGCTACAAGAGCAGGTCAGAGACTGGGTATTCTGCAGCGAGTGACTCACCTCCTGACTCCCCAAAGCCTTTCCACCATCTACATGGCACAAGTCAGGAGTGTGATGAATACTCTCCACTTGCCTGGATGAGTGCAGCTCCAACAACACTCAAGAAGCTCAACACCATCCAGGACAAAGCAGCCCGCTTGATTGGCACCCCATCCATCACCCTAAACATTCACTCCCTTCACCACTGGGCACACCGCGGCTGCAGTGAGTACCATCCACAGGATGCACTGCAGCAACTCGCCAAGGCTTCTTCGACAGCACCTCCCAAACACGCGACCTCTACCACCTAGAAGGACAAGAGCAGCAGGGCACATGGGAACAACATCACCTGCACGTTCCCCTCCAAGTCACACACCATCCCGACTTGGAAATATATCGCCATTCCTTCATCGTCACTGGGTCAAAATCCTGGACTCCCTTCCTAACAGCACTGTGGGAGAACCTTCAACCACACGGACTGCAGCGGTTCAAGAAGGCGGCTCACACCCACCTTCTCAAGGGCAATTAGGGATGGGCAATAAATGCCGGCCTCACAGTGACGCCCACATCCCGTGTGACGAATAAAAAAAAATTATACAGCGCTGCTCAAATCAGCAGGAGACATCTCTAGTTTCATTGCGGAGTCTGAATCCAAGATCAGGCCAGGATTAAAGAATTCCCCTGGGGGCAATTGGGGAAGAGGGAGAAAAGCCCCAGTGCTTCAAACAGAAAATGAGTGGGGGGAAAGAGACCCCTCAGTTTGGGGGGGGGGGAGGAGACCCCTCAGTTTGGGGGGGGAAAGAGACCCCTCAGTTTGGGGGGGAGGGGAAAGAGACCCCTCAGTTTGGGGGGGGGAGGGGGAAGAGACCCCTCAGTTTGGGGGGGGGAGGGGGAAGAGACCCCTCAGTTTGGGGGGGAGGGGGAAGAGACCCCTCAGTTTGGGGGGGGAGGGGGAAGAGACCCTCAGTTTGGGGGGGGAGGGGGAAGAGACCCCTCAGTTTGGGGGGGGAGGGGGAAGAGACCCTCAGTTTGGGGGGGGAGGGGGAAGAGACCCCTCAGTTTGGGGGGGGAGGGGGAAGAGACCCCTCAGTTTGGGGTGGGGAGGGGGAAGAGACCCCTCAGTTTGGGGGGGGGAGGGGGAAGAGACCCCTCAGTTTGGGGGGGGAGGGGGAAGAGACCCTCAGTTTGGGGGGGAGGGGGAAGAGACCCCTCAGTTTGGGGGGGGAGGGGGAAGAGACCCCTCAGTTTGGGGGGGGAGGGGGAAGAGACCCCTCAGTTTGGGGGGGGTGGGGGAAGAGACCCCTCAGTTTGGGGGGGGGACGGGGGGAAGAGACCCCTCAGTTTGGGGGGGGGGAGGGGGAAGAGACCCCTCAGTTTGGGGGGGGGAGGGGGAAGAGACCCCTCAGTTTGGGGGGGGGAGGGGGAAGAGACCCCTCAGTTTGGGGGGGGGCAGGGGGAAGAGACCCCTCAGTTTGGGGGGGGAGGGAGGAAGGAGACCCCTCAGTTTGGGGGGGGGGAGGGGGAAGAGACCCCTCAGTTTGCGGGGGGGGGGGGGGGAGGGGGAAGAGACCCCTCAGTTTGGGGGGGGGGGGAGGACGGGGAAGAGACCCCTCAGTTTGGGGGGGGGGGGGGAGGGGGAAGAGACCCCTCAGTTTGGGGGGGGGAGGGGGAAGAGACCCCTCAGTTTGGGGGGGGGGGAAGAGACCCCTCAGTTTGGGGGGGGGGGGGAAGAGACCCCTCAGTTTGGGGGGGGGGGGAGGGGGAAGAGACCCCTCAGTTTGGGGGGGGGGGGGAGGGGGAAGAGACCCCTCAGTTTGGGGGGGGGGGGGAGGGGGAAGAGACCCCTCAGTTTGGGGGGGGGAGGGGGAAGAGACCCCTCAGTTTGGGGGGGGGAGGGGGAAGAGACCCCTCAGTTTGGGGAGGGGGGAGGGGTGAGGGGGAAGGAGACCCCTCAGTTTGGGGGAGGGGGGAGGGGGAGGGGGGAAGAGACCCTCAGTTTGGGGGAGGGGGGAGGGGGAAGAGACCCCTCAGTTTGGGGAGGGGGGAGGGGGAGGGGGAAGAGACCCCTCAGTTTGGAGGGAGGGGGGGAGGGGGAGGGGGGAGGGGGGAGGGGAAGAGACCCCTCAGTTTGGGGGGGGGGGGGAGGGGGAAGAGACCCCTCAGTTTGGGGGGGGGGGGGAGGGGGAGGAGGGGGGTGGGGGGAGGGGGAGGGGGAGGGGGGAGGGGGAGGGGGAAGAGACCCCTCAGTTTGGGGGGGGAGGGGGAAGAGACCCCTCAGTTTGGGGGGGGAGGGGGAAGAGACCCCTCAGTTTGGGGGGGGAGGGGGAAGAGACCCCTCAGTTTGGGGGGGGAGGGGGAAGAGACCCCTCAGTTTGGGGGGGGGGAGGGAGCGACTCCCGGGTTTGAGGCCGAGGCCATGTTCAGTACTCCGGGAGATTGAGCCGCTGTTTATGCTCCGTCCCCCGGCTCCAGACCCCGGGAAAGGCCGAGGCTGCGACTGCCTGATCCGCGAGGCCCCGCTTCTACCCTGGGGCCCGCTGCCCGGCGCTCGGTTACCTGCTGCCGTCCGCAGGGAGTCCGTGTCCCGGCCTCGAGTCCGCGATCCGGGCGGAGCTGGAACCCCGATCCCTGCGCGGCCGGAGAGAGGCGGCGGCGCCCGGAGCCCGGCACTTCCGCAGGCCCGAATCCCCGGACTCAAACCCCGCCCCGAACCCGATCCCGAACCCGATCCCCGGCTTCAGCCCAGGCGCCGCCGCTGGAAACTTAATCAAAGGCAAAATCCCGCAGATACTGGAAATCTGAAATAAAAACAGGGGGAGTGGGGGGGGGGGGGAGAGTGGGGGGTGGGGGGGGGGGGAGAGTGGGGGGGGGGGTGGGTGGGGGGGGTGGGGGGGGGAGAGTGGGGGGGTCAGGACCAAGTACAGTGTTGAGGTAAATGGGGTTAGTAAGTCGGGGGTTATTTGACATGGGCACACAGATGTAATTCTGTTGCTAAGTTAAAGTTATACAATCTGTCATTATTTTTATTTAATACTTTGTTTTTCTATTATTATTTACTGTTAAGTAGCAAAATATACAGCAATATGAGAAGCAAAGGGGTGGAGATGGTTGGAGCAGAGAAGTTTCTCTGGTGCAGGCTGCAGAGATAGAAAATATAAAACTGGGGCGTTACAGCACCCACTGTAATTACAGGGTGACAAGTTTACATAGGTACTTTCCATTACCAATGAAGTATTAGGAATTTATGGTGGAAAAAGTTGCCAGAATGTGTGCACACACATAAGATTTTAATATATTATCGATACTAGTTGATCTCCCATAATGTTGCACGTGGGGGTTAAGACAAGTTTAGTCTTCTGGTGAAACAGGGTTAGAAGCTGCGGTATAATCGGACCGGGGCTGTTATGTTTTTATTAGCTAAGACTTTTTATTTTGTAATCCATTTGAGGGATATTTTTGGTGAAGGAAGCCCTTTGTCTAAATAAAAACAGAAAATGCTGAAAGCACAGAGCAGGTCGGGCAGCATCTGTGGAGAGAAACAGAGTTAATGTTTCAGGTTGATGAGCTTTCATCAGAACTGATCATCGACCTGGTGTTCACCTTAAATCTGTGTCCTCTGGTTACCGACCTTTCTGCCACTGGAAACAGTTTCTCCTTATTTACTCTATCAAAACCGTTCATGATTTTGAACACCTCGATCAAATCTCCCCTTAACCTTTTCTGTTTTAAGGAGAACAATCCCAGCTTCTCCAGTCTCTCCACATAACTGAAGTCTCTCATCCCTGGTAACATTCTAGTAAATCTTTTCTGCACCCTCTCCAAGGCCTTCACATCCTTCCTAAAGTGTGGTGCCCAGAATTGGACACAATACTCCAGCTGAAGCCTAACCAGTGTTTTATAAAGGTTTAGCATAACTTCCTTGCTTTTGTACTCTCTCTCTCTATTAATAAAGCCCAGGATCCCACATGCTTTTTTAACAGCCTTCTCATCTTGTCCTGCCACCTTCAAGGATTTGTGTACATTCACCCCCAGGTCTCTCTGTTCCTGCACCCCCTTTAAAATTGTACCATTTAGTTTATTTTGCCTCTCCTCATTTTTCCTACCAAAACGCATCACTTCACTCTTCTCTCTGTTAAATTTCACCTGCCATGTGTCTGCCCATTTCACCAGTCTGTCTATGTCCTCCTGAAGTCTATCCTCCTCATTATTTACTACATTTACGAGTTTTGTGTCATCTGCAACCTTTGAAATTATATGCTCTATGCCCCAGTCCAGGTATTAATATATATCAAAAAGAGCAATAGTCCTAATACTGACCCCTGGGGAACACCACTGTACACCTCCCTCCAGTCTGAAAAACAACCGTTCACTGCTACTCTCTGCTTTCTGACCCTGAGCCAATTTTGTATCCACGCTGCCACTGACCCTTTAATCCCATGGGCTTTAATTTTGCTAATAAGTCTATGATGTGGTGCTTTATCAAATGCACTTTGAAAGTCCATCTACAGAACATCAACCGCACTAGATAGAACTACATTCTATTGGTGGCTCTCTAAAAGAGATCCGGTAACAACAGGAGAAAAATTATCACCAAAAGGTCACTTTTCTCCCACACCAGGAAACAGCTCAAATCACCTTTAAATTGTTAATAAAAATGTCAAACATTGTTCCCAAACCATGATTGGCTGAAAGTCAGTTGCTGAGCTGTGATTTGCTGATTGTAAAGTCAATCATTCAGTTGCTGAGCTGTGATTCGCTGATTGCGACGCCAGATGTTGACAGACTTGTGCAGCTGGAGCAGCGCTGAGAGCTGGAGGTGAGCCAGATGTTTTGGGGCTCGATTTGGGCAGTGCGTCCGTTACAGAGGGTTGGTTTGCGGGGTGATGGTGACACTGTGTCCGTGCCCGCAGCAACCTCACTCCGGGCTCGGGCTCTGAGTCTGGGTCTGGGGTCTGGGGCCGGGTCATGAATGTTGTCTCCTGATTCCTGTTGGGTCTGGGTCTGAGTCTGGGGCTGGGGACTGGTCTGGGTCTGGGCAATGAACGTTGTCTCCTGATTCCTGTTGGCTCTGGGGTCGGGTCTGGGGACTGGTCTGGGTCTGGGTCTGGTCTGAGTCTGGTCTGGGCAATGAACGTTGTCTCCTGATTCCTGTTGGGTCTGGGGCCGGGTCTGGTCTGAGTCTGGGGCCGGGTCTGGTCTGAGTCTGGGGTCGGGTCTGGGTCTGGGGTCGGGTCTGGGTCTGGGGTCTGGGCAATGAATGTTGTCTCCTGATTCCTGTTGGGTCTGGGTCTGAGTCTGGGGCCGGGTCTGGGGCTGGGGACTGGTCTGGGTCTGGTCTGAGTCCGGTCTGGGCAATGAACGTTGTCTTCTGATTCCTGTTGGCGCTGGGTCTGGGTCTGGGGTCTGGGGACTGGTCTGGGGTCTGGGGACTGGTCTGGGTCTGGTCTGAGTCTGGTCTGGGCAATGAACCTTGTCTCCTGATTCCTGTTGGCGATCTGCCATCTTTGGCCTGTGTGAAGTTGAGTGAATAATGTCAGTGAACGGGTGGGGGGTTGGCAGAGACCTGCTGCTGGTGATCGGGGAGAGTCGAGCCGTGAAATGGGAATGTTGAGCGATCCCAGCACTTTGGACACGGTGTTCCTCGGTGTTCCTCTCCTGCACACGGCGCACTGACCGGGAGGGTGAGCTTTTTGACATTCTGTTCTCCTGGCGCATCGAGCGTGCGATCCAGTGAACTTGTTTCTCTCTGTTGGAGGCTCATCCGTGCTCTTTCTGAAGATGTTGGGTTAATAATTGCTAATCCCCTTGGGGCAGAGAGTGAGACTGTCGCCAGGGACGGGAGAGAAGTTCAGGAGGAAGCGGAGGAAAGTCTAACCTGCGCTCCGTCTCCAGCTCCAAGCCCCGGCTGCTCACCATGGCCAGGACCTTCTGGGGAACCTTGAAATCATTTCTTCACCGAGGCGACGCTGCCTCCATCGACCTGACGGGTGACACCGTCACCCTGGACTTCCCCGATGACATGGGGGGTGAAGATGACCTCCCGACATTCAGCAACGCCAATAAACTACGAGTGGTCACCTCGAATGATCTGGATGAGGCTGTTCACATCTCCAGTGTGGTTTGTAACGGGAGCAGTGAGTCCAGTGCTGGTAACTCAGCCCCTCAGCAGGATTTAAAGGGTCTGCAGAAACTGGGGGTCCGGGAGGGGCTTCAGGGAGACAGGGGGAGTAATGTGGAGAAATGTGACAGTTGTGTTAAGAGCTTAGAATTAATGAAACAAAGGACTGTGAAAAGAAAATTGTGGCTTGCTGTCACCCTCTACACTCTGTTCACCATCGGGGAACTAATAGGTAGGTTTGGCAGACTTTCATTTCAAGTAATTGGACGATTTATGCAAACTTGAATTTTTGGTGGGATATTTATTACTGTTTCCTTCCTCTTTCTCCTCTCTGAGGTAAGCAGCCCGGTGGTTCAATTCCAGGAGGAATTGATTGGGTGGAATTCTGTATCCTGGGGACTCCAATGTGTTGCTCAATTACTGGGGCAGAAATTCTACCTTTACTGGAAATCGGCTTGCCTTGATGTAGCTGCCTTTTTAATAAGGCAGTAAAAGTCCCCAGATACAAGAGGGGGGAGTGGGAGGAGTGGAGGGAGTGGGAGGAGTGGAGGGAGTGGGAGTGGGAGGAGGAGGAGGAGGGAGTGGGAGGAGGGAGGAGGAGGAGGGAGTGGGAGGAGTGGGAGGAGTGGAGGGTGTGGGAGTGGGAGGAGGAGGAGGAGGGAGTGGGAGTGGGAGGAGGAGGAGGGAGTGGGAGGAGTGGAGGGTGTGGGAGTGGGAGGAGGAGGAGGAGGGAGTGGGAGTGGGAGGAGGAGGAGGGAGTGGGAGGAGTGGAGGGTGTGGGAGTGGGAGGAGGAGGAGGAGGAGGAGGAGGGAGTGGGAGTGGGAGGAGGAGGAGGAGGAGGAGGAGGGAGTGGGAGGAGTGGAGGGTGTGGGAGTGGGAGGAGGAGGAGGAGGGAGTGGGAGTGGGAGGAGGAGGAGGAGGAGGGAGTGGGAGGAGTGGAGGGTGTGGGAGCCATGCAGTGGGGAAAGGGCTAGGGCAGGTTTTGGGAAGGTTTTTTAAGGTGGGGTGAGAGGTCGTGAGACAAAAGGTTTTGTGGAGAGAATTCCATTACAGGGGGCAGAAAAAGCTGTGCTACCCGGGAGGGGGAGGTCAAGAAAGCTGGAGTTAGAGGAGCAGAAAACAGCTGGGCACAGAGGAGGCAGTTACAAGGAGCCAATGGGGAGTGAGACTGACCCAGACCCAGACCCAGACCCAGACCCAGACTGTGTCACCTGTCTGGTCTGCGTAGGACAGGAAGGGCAGTGGTTTGGATGAGTTGTAGTTAATGTATGGGGGGAGCATGGGAGGAGAGAGGATTGGAGTAGTTCAGAGTGCTGGTGAGAAAGGACAGGAGAAGGTGGGGGTGAGATAAGAGTTTCAGTGATGGTGGGGGTGAGATAAGGGTAGAGGCAGATTGTGAAGCTCGGGTCAAAGGCCAACAGGTGGCTGAATTTCTGCAAGATTTGCTTCAGCCCCAGTGAGCAGTCCAAGGGGGGGAATGGAGTCCGGGGTCTTGGATGTGCAATTTTGACAGGAGTCAAATTGAACATCTTTTGCAGAGTTTTAATTGATTTCTATCTGTGACGTTGCTATTTTTTCATAAAGGTGTGTTTCATCGTGTTATGATGTTGAAATAAGATGTACTAAATTAACTTTAAAACGTAAAAATTACTGGGACTGTAATTATCAATTTTAATTCATTAATTAAAAAAATCAGTGTTAGTTTTTTCCCTTTGGAATTTTACCATGAAATGATATGAAGTGTATATAATATAGTCAATATATCATGGATCATTTCTCAATGAATCCACCATAAAGGCATCACCATTGTCAGTCCTTTCTTGTTAAGGGCCTGAAGTCTAATCTGTGACCATTTCCAACAGCAGCTGGGGCAAAACCTGAAAGTTTACATAAAAACACAATACTCGGGGGCGATTTCATGGCTGTAACTTAAAGGCACCATGAATGGGGGAGGGGGCAAGTAAGGCATCAGTGACAATTCCAGTATTTGTGGAGAGGGGAAATCTAATCCAAGGGTCTTCCCACCCCACCCACTCCCCTCCCTGTTGATTCCTCTGAAGTCTAACTGTGGAGTTGAGATGCAGGTTACAGATTGCTCAAGCTTCCTGTCTGTAGTTGGTGTGTTATCTGCACCCCTGGATTGGTCCATAGTCTGTTATCACTCTGTCTAAATGATTCTTCTTTGATCTATTGTTTAGGAGGATGTCTCTCCAATAGCCTGGCGGTTATGACTGATGCGGTCCATATGCTGGCAGATGTCCTGGGGATTGTTGCTTCCTTGGTCGCTCTGTACCTTTCTGGGAGGCCTCCAAGCAGAAGATTTACCTTCGGTTGGCATCGGTTTGGTGGGTGCCCAGAGCTTGCCCATGGTTTATGGGGGTATCGCGTTACTTGTGTTCACTTACTTAGGGTTTTTTTTTTAAAAGGTTTCCTTTGGTAGGATGGATGGGAGACAGAAAACTCTTTTTTTTTGAAGTGTTAAAAAGTAGAAAAGTTTATTTGCTCAGTTATTTTATGGTGGGTGGACAGAGTGAGATCTTAGCCTTGCAGTCAGCAATCTCTTGGTGTTTCATAGACATAGACATAGAAAATAGGAGCAAGAGTAGGCCATTCGGCCCTTCGGGCCTGCTCCGCCATTCAAAATGATCATGGCTGATCGTCTAACTCAGTACCCTGTTCCCGCTTTTTCCCCATATCCCTTGATCCCTTTAGCATTAAGAAATATATCTATCTCCTTCTTGAATACATCTAATGACTTGGCCTCCACTGCCTTCTGTGGTAGAGAATTCCACAGGTTCACCACCCTCTGAGTGAAGAAATTTCTCCTCATCTCGGTTCTAAATGGCATTCCCCGTATCCTGAGACTGTGACCCCTGGTTCTGGACTCCCCAGCCATCGGGAACATCCTCCCTACATCTAGTCTATCTAGTCCTGTTAGAATATTATATGTTTCGATGAAATCACCTCTCATTCTTCTAAACTCTAGTGAATATAGGCCCAGTCGACCCAATCTCTCCTCATACGTCAGTCCTGCCATCCCAGGAATCAGTCTGGTAAACCTTTCTTGCACTCCCTCCATGGCAAGGACATCCTTCCTCAGATAAGGAGACCAAAACTTTCATAAGAGCAGCAACATCAACATTACTGCTGCTCCTTCTCCACACGGAATTCTATCTCACAGCATTTACACAGAGTTCCTCAGGGCAGTGTCCTAGGCCCAACCATCTTCAGCTGCTTCATCAATGACCTTCCCTCCATCATAAGGTCAGAAATGGGGATGTTCACTGATGATTGCACAGTGTTCAGTTCCATTCGCAACCCCTCAGATAATGAAGCAGTCCGAGCCTGCATGCAGCAAGACCTGGACAACATCCAGGCTTGGGCTGATAAGTGGCAAGTAACATTTGCGCCAGACAAGTGCCAGGCAATGACCATCTCCAACAAGAGAGAGTCTAACCACCTCCCCTTGATAGTCAATGGCATTACCATCGCCGAATCCCCCACCATCAACATCCTGGGGTCACCACTGACCAGAAACTTAACTGGACCAGCCACATAAATAATGTGGCTACAAGAGCAGGTCAGAGGCTGGGTATTCTGCAGCGAGTGACTCACCTCCTGACTCCCCAAAGCCTTTCCACCATCTACAAGGCACAAGTCAGGAGTGTGATGGAATACTCTCCACTTGCCTGGATGAGTGCAGCTCCAACAACACTCAAGAAGCTCAACACCATCCAGGACAAAGCAGCCAGCTTGATTGGCACCCCATCCACCACCCTAAACATTCACTCCCTCCACCACAGGCGCACTGTGGCTGCAGTGTGTACCATCCACAGGATGCACTGCAGCAACTCGCCAATTTTTCTTCAACAGCACCTCCCAAACCCACGACCTCTACCACCTAGAAGGACAAGGGCAGCAGGCGCATGGGAACAACACCACCTGCACGTTCCCCTCCAAGTCACACACCATCCCGACTTGGAAATATATCGCCGTTCCTTCATCGTCGCTGGGTCAAAATCCTGGAACTCCCTTCCTAACAGCACTGTGGGAGAACCTTCACCACACGGACTGCAGCGGTTCAAGAAGGCGGCTCACCACCACCTTCTCAAGGGCAATTAGGGATGGGCAATAAATGCCGGCCTTGCCAGCGACGCCCACATCCCATGAATGAATTTTAAAAAAAAACACTGACATGGCAGGGGAGTCGGAGAGAGAGATCTTTGGGAGGCTTTTGAAAACCAGGAGGAGGGGAATTAAAGGGAAGATGCCAATCGTGGAGTGGTGAGTGTGAGGAATGCGCGTGCGAGCGGGGGGGGGTGTGTGTGCGTGTGGGGCGGGTGTGTGGGGTGTGCGTGTGGGGCGTGCGCGTGTGCGTGTGGGGCGTGCGCGTGTGCGTGTGGGGCGTGCGCGTGTGGGGTGGGTACGTGTGGGGGGGTGAGTGTGAGCGGGTGAGTGTGAGCGGGTGAGTGTGAGCGGGTGAGTGTGAGCGGGTGAGTGTGAGCGGGTGAGTGTGAGCGGGTGAGTGTGAGCGGGTGAGTGTGAGTGTGAGCGGGGGCGCGGTGAGTGTGAGTGTTGGGTATTTCGGTTTCTTTAAACGAGGTGCATTCCTTCAGATTGAAATATTATGTATTGATTTAATTTTTTTTTTACCTGGAACACAGATGGTGGAATTGAAGTGAAAGTATTGTGCCTCTTGTTGTATTGTGCCTCTTGTTGTATTGTGCCTCTTGTTGTATTGTGCCTCTTGTTGTATTGTGTGAATTCTTCTCTTTGGACAAGAAGCAGAGTGTGAGTGGACCAGTGCTGTTTACTGTGCAGTAGGTCGGAGTATATGAATTCAGTGATGCCAAATACATGGGCAGCTTTGGCCCATCAGACATTCACTGTGAGTAACTTGGGTAGAAACAGGGACATCAAAGTGAGATTTTACTGGAGAAAGAACATAGGACACAACAAAACAGAATTATCGGGAGACCTTGAAGGGGAGGTAGGACCTGTTGAATGCTTTAAATATTTTGTACTAATTATTGATTGAACACTGCTTTCTACTACATTGAGTTCAAGATGATCATTGGGAACTCCAGGACGCTGCCCGTGTCCTGGAAAACCGCAGGTGCAGGAAATGTCGTCGGCTGGAGGAGCTCGAGCTCCGGGTTTCGGAGTTTGAGCAGCGGCTGGAGTCACTGCAGAGCATCCGCGAGACTGAGAGCTACGTGGACAGCACGTTTCAGGAGGTGGTCACCCCGTAGCTTAAGAGAGTGCAGGCAGAGAGGGACTGGGTGACCGCCAGACAGACAAGGAGGACCAGGAGGGTAGTGCAGGAGTTCCCTGAGGGCATCTCACTCTCTAACCAGTATTCTGAATACTGGTGAGGGAGAGGGTTTCTCTGGGGAGTGCAGCCAGAGCCAAGATCACAGCACCATGGGTGGCTCAGCTGTACAGGGGGGAGGAGGAAGGTCAGGAGAGCGATTGTGATGGGGGAGGGTATAGTTAGGGGAGCAGACAGGAGTTTCTGCGGCTGCTGATGTGATTCCAGGACATCACTGAGCAGCTGCAGAACATTCTGGAGGGGCAGGGTCAACAGCCAGAGGTCGTGGTCCATATCGGTACCAACGACATAGGTAGAAAGAGGGATGAGGTCCTGGAGGCAGATTTTATAGAGTTAGGAAAGAGATTAATAAGCTGGACCTCAAAGGTCGTAATCTCCGGATTACTCCCGGTGCCACGCGCTGGTGAGTATAGAAATAGGAGGATAGAGCAGATGAATGTGTGGCTGGAGAGATGGTGCAGGAGGGAGGGCTTTAGATTCCTGGGGCATTGGGACTGGTTCTGGGGGAGGTGGGACCTGTACAGGCCCGGACGGGTTGCACCTCAACAGAGCCAGGACCAATATCCTCACGGGGAGGTTCGCTGGTGCTGTGGTGGGAGGGGGGCTAAACTAATTTGGCAGGGGGATGGGCACCAGGATGTAGCATTGGAAAGGAGAAACAAGATGCACGAAGGATACAAAGGATTGGGAGACACAGATAGCACTAGAGTAAGTAATAGTACAGTAATAGGTGGGATCAGACTAGGAGAGAATACAAGAAAGTCTAAGATAGGTATACAGTGCATGTGTGTAAACACACGAGGTGTGGTAAACAAGGTCGGTGAGCTCCAGACGCAAATAGCCACATGGGAATATGATGTCATGGCGATAACGGAGACCTGGCTCAAAAAAGGGCAGGATTGGGTACTAAATATTCCTGGATACAAGGTGTTCAGGAAAGATAGGGAAGGAAAGAAAGGAGTGGGGGGGTGGGGGCTGGCAGTATTGATTAAGGAGAATATTACAGTGCTGGAGAGAGAGGATGTCCTGGAGGGGTCAAGGACAGAATCTATTTGGTTAGAGTTAAGAAACAATAGAGGTGCCATTTCACTACTGGGTGTATTCCATAGAGGAGCAAATTTACAGGGAAATTACAGAGAGGTGCAAGAACCATAGAGTAGTGATAATGGGGGACTTCAACTATCATAATATAGACTGGGATAGTAATGTAAAGGGCAAAGAGGGGGAGGAATTTTTGAAGTGTGTTCAGGACAACTTTCTTAACTAGTATGTTTCCGGCCCAACGAGGAAGGAGGCATTGCTGGACTTGGTTCTGGGGAATGAGGTGGGCCAAGTGGAGCACGTGTCAGTTAGAATAGCTATGGAAAAGGACATGGACCACCCTAAAGTGAAAATACTCAATTGGAGGAGAGCCAATTTCAATGGGATGAGAACTGATCTGGCCCGGGCAAATTGGATTCAAAGATTGGCAGGCAAAACTGTAATTGAACAATGGGTGGCCTTTAAGGAGGAGATGGTTCAGGTACAGTCTAGGCACATTCCCACGAGGCAGAAAGGCGGGGCAACTAAAGCCAGAGCTCCCTGGATGACAAAAGAGATAAAGAGTAAGATGAAATGGAAAAAAGGGGCGTATGACAGATGTCAGGTTGATAACACAAGAACCAGGCAGAACATAGAAAGGTCAGAGGGGAAGTGAAAAAGGAAATGAGGGGCAAAGAGAGAGTATGAGAATAGACTGACGGCCAACATAAAAGGGAATCTAAAAGTCTTCTATAGGCATGAAAACAGTAAACGGGTAGTAAGAGGAGGGGTGGGGCCGATTAGGGACCATAAAGGAGATCTACTCAAGGAGGCAGAGGAGATGACCAAGGTATTAAATGAGTACGTTGCATCTGTCTTTACCAAGGAAGAAAATGCTGCCAGAGTCTCAGTAAAGGAAGATATAGTTGAGATACTGGATGGGCTAAAAATTGATAGAGGAGGTACTTGATAGGCTAGCTGTACTTAAAGTCGATAAGTCACCCGGTCCGGATGGGATGCATCCTAAGTTGCTGAGGGAAGTAAGGGTGGAAATTGTGGAGGTACTGGCCATAATCTTCCAAACATCCGTAGATACGGGGGGTGGTGCCAGAGGGCTGGAGAATTGCAAATATTACACCCTTGTTCAAAAAAGGGTGTAAGGATAAACCCAGCAACTACAGGCCAGTCAGTTTAACCTCAGTGGTGGGGAAACTTTTAGAAACAATAATCCGGGACAGAATTAACAATCACTTGGATGAGTGTGGATTGATTAGGGAAAGCCAGTACAGCTTTGTTAAAGGCAAATCGTGTTTAACTAACTTGATAGAGTTTTTTGATGAGGTAACAGAGAGGGTAGATGAGGGCAATGCAGTTGACGTGGTGTATATGGACTTTCAAAAGGCATTTGATAAAGTGCCTCACGGTAGGCTTATCAAGATTGCGGCCATGGAATAAAGGGGGCAGTAGCAACATGGATACAGAATTGGCTAAGGGACAGGAAACAGAGAGTAGTGGTGAATGGTTGTTTTTCGGACTGGAGGGAGGTGTACAGTGGTGTTCCCCAGGGGTCAGTGCTGGGACCACTGCTTTTCTTGATATATATTAATGACTTGGACTTGGGTGTACAGGACGCAATTTCCAAATTTGCAGATTACACAAAACTTGGAAGGGTAGTAAACAGTGAAGAGGATAGTGATAGACTTCAAGAGGCTATAGACAGACTGGTGGAATGGGCGGACACATGGCAGATCAAATTTAACTCAGAAAAATGCGAAGTGATACATTTCGGTAGGATGAACAAGGAGAGACAATATAAACTAGAGGGCACAACTCCTAAAAGGGGTACAGGAACAGAGGGATCTGGGGGTATATGTGCACAAATCGTTGAAGGTGGCAGTACAGGTTGAGAAACTGGTTAAAAAAGCATACGGGGTCCTGGGCTTTATAAATAGAGGCATAGAGTGCAAAAGCAAGGAAGTCATGATGAACCTTTATAAAACATTGCTTCAGCCACAACTGGAGTATTGTGTCCAGTTCTAGGCACCGCACTTTAGGAAAGATGTGAAGGCCTCAGAGAGGGTGCAGAAAAGATTTACTAGATGAGGGACTTTAGTTACGTGGATAGACTGGAGAAGCTGGGGTTGTTCTCCTTGGAACAGAGAAGGTTGAGAGGAGAGTTAATAGAGGTATTCAAAATCATGAAGGGTCTAGACAGAGTAGATAGAGAGAAACTGTTCCCATTGGCGGAAGGGTCAAGAACCAGAGGACAGAGATTTAAGGTGATTGGCAAAAGAACCAAAGGTGACATGAGGAAAAACCTTTTTACGCAGCGAGTGGTTGGGATCTGGAATGCACTGCCCGAGGGGGTGGTGGAGGCAGATTCAATCACGGCCTTCAAAAGCGAACTGGATAAATACTTGAAAGGAAAAAATTTGCAGGGCTACGGGGATAGGGCGGGGGAGTGGGACTAGCTGGATTGCTTTTGTGTAGAGCCGGCACGGACTTGATGGGCTGAATGGCCTCCTTCCGTGCTGTAACCTTTCCATTATTCTATGATTCAAGAAATGAGCAGCATTCCCCACAGGAAGGGGGAGAGGAAACAATCTATATATTGCACATCCCTTTCTGTAAGTTTCACATTCAATGCAAGTAAGTGAAATTTGCAAATGATCCCAAATTAGGAGAGGCTGGGGAATCAATGGGGCAGCTCATAGATTACAGAATGAGTTGGACAAAATATGTAAGTGGGTAGATCAGTGGGAGATTGAACTTAACAGGGACAAGAGGAAGGTAAAGCACATAGAGAAGAGAAATATGTGAAAGGAATGTTGTTGAAATAGCTGCCCAAGAGTGAGAGGAGAGTCCGAGAGTGAGAGGAGAGCCCGAGAGTGAGAGGAGGTGGTCACACCGCAGGTAAAGATTACGCAGGCAAAAAGGAAATGGGCGACCGCCAGGCAGAGTAAAAGGACTAGGCAGGTAGAGCAGGAGTCCCCTGGGGCCATCTCCCTCTCACAGATATTCTGCTTTGGATACTGTTGGGGGAGATGGCTGATCAGGGGAAAGCAGCAAGAGCCAAGTTCGTGGCACCACGGGTGGCTCTGCTGCACAGGAGGGGAGGAAGAGGAATGGCAGGGCTATAGTGATAGGGGATTCAATTGTAAGGGGAACAGATAGGCGTTTCTGCGGCCGCAAACGTGACTCCAGGATGGTATGTTGCCTCCCTGGTGCTCGGGTCAAGGATGTCACGGAGCGGCTGCAGGGCATTCTGGAGGGGGAGGGTGAACAGCCAGTAATCGTGGTCCATATCGGTACCAATGACATAGGTTTAAAAAAAAAGGGATGAGGTCCTGCAAGGTGAATTCAAGGAGTTAGGAGATAAATTAAAAAGCAGGACCTCAAAGGCAGTGATCTCAGGATTACTACCAGTGCCACGTGCCAGTGAGTATAGGAACAGGAGAATAGACAGGATGAATGGTGGCTGCAGGGATGGTGTAGGAGGGAGGGATTTAGATTCCTGGGACATTGGGACCGGTTCTGGGGAAGGTGGGACCTGTACAAGCGGGACGGGTTACACCCGAGCAGAACCGGGACCAATGTCCTCGCAGGGGTGTTTGCTAGTGCTGTTGGGGAAGGTTTAAACTTGAATGGCAGGGGGGTGGGAACCTGAGCAGGGAGACAGAGGAGGGGGAAACAAGGATAGAAACAAAAGACAGAAAGGGAAGAAGCAATAGTGGAAGACAGAGAAAACAAGGGCGAAAAACAAATAAGGCCATAGTGCAAAATAAAACTAAGATGACTAGCAATCTTAAAAAGACAAGTCTAAAGGCATTGTGTCTTAATGCGCGGAGCATTCGCAATAAGGTCGATGAATTAACAGCGCAGCTAGATATTAACGGGTATGATATAGTTGCGATTACGGAGACATGGCTGCAGGATGTCCAAGGATGGGAACTGAACATCCAGGGGTATTCAATATTTAGGAAGGACAGGCAAAAAGGGAAAGGAGGTGGGGTAGCGTTGTTAGTAAAGGAGGAAATCAATGCAATAGTGAGGAAGGATATTGGCTCGGAAAATCACGATGTGGAATCTGTATGGGTGGAGCTAAGAAACACCAAGGGGCAGAAAACGTTAGTGAGGGTTGTCTATAGGCCCCCAAACAGTAGTGGAGATGTAGGGGAGGGCATTAAACAGGAAATTAGAGACGCATGCTAGAAGGGTACAACTGTAATCATGGGTGACTTTAATTTACATATAGATTGGTCAAACCAAATTAGCAATAATACTGTGGGGGAGGAATTCCTGGAGTGTGTATGTGATGGTTTTCTAGACCAATACATTGAGGAACCAACTCGAGAACAGACGATTCTAGACTGGGTATTGTGCAATGAGAAAGGATTAATTAACAGTCTTGTTGTGCGGGTTCCCTTAGGGAAGAGTGACCATAACATGATAGAATTCCTCATTAAGATGGAGAGTGAAGTAGTTGAATCCAAAACTAGGGTCCTGAATCTAAACTGGACAAACAGGGGACTCTCGGGGGGGAGGAGCTAAATACGATTAAAATCACTCAGGAGATGGTACTCAGTAAAATAATGGGACTCAAGGCGGATAAATCCCCTGGACCTGATGGCTTCCATCCTAGGGTCATGAGGGAAGTGGCAGTAGGGATTGTGGATGCTTTGGTGATAGTTTTCCAAAATTCCCTGGACTCAGGAGAGGTCCCGGCAGATTGGAAAACTGCTAATGTAACACCGTTATTTAAAAAGGGTAGTAGGCAGAAGGCTGGAAATTATAGGCCAGTTAGCTTAACATCTGTGGTGGGTAAAATTTTGGAGTCTATTATTAAGGAGACAGTAACGGAACATTTAGATAAGCATAATTTAATAGGACAAAGTCAGCATGGCTTTATGAAGGGGAAGTCATGTCTGACAAATTTGCTTGAGTTCTTCGAGGATATAACGTATAGGGTGGATAAAGGGGAACCAGTGGACGTAGTGTATTTAGACTTCCAGAAGGCATTCGACAAGGTGCCACATAAAAGATTATTACTTAAGATAAAAAATCACGGGATTGGGGGTAATATTCTGGCATGGGTGGAGGATTGGTTATCGAACAGGAAGCAGAGAGTTGGGATAAATGGTTCATTTTCGGACTGGCAACCAGTAACCAGTGGTGTTCCACAGGGGTCGGTGCTGGGTCCCCAACTCTTTACAATCTATATTAACGATTTGGAGGAGGGGACCGAGTGCAACATATCAAAATTTGCAGATGATACAAAGATGGGAGGGAAAGTAGAGAGTGAGGAGGACATAAAAAACCTGCAAGGGGATATAGACAGGCTGGGTGAGTGGGCGGAGATTTGGCAGATGCAATATAATATTGGAAAATGTGAGGTTATGCACTTTGGCAGGAAAAATCAGAGAGCAAGTTATTTTCTTAATGGCGAGAGACTGGAAAGTACTGCAGTACAAAGGGATCTGGGGGTCCTGGTGCAAGAAAATCAAAAAGTTGGTATGCAGGTGCAGCAGGTGATCAAGAAAGCCAACGGAATGTTGGCTTTTATTGCTAGGGGGATAGAATATAAAAACAAGGAGGTATTGCTGCAGTTATATAAGGTATTGGTGAGACCGCACCTGGAATACTGCATACAGTTTTGGTCTCCATACTTAAGAAAAGACATACTTGCTCTCGAGGCAGTACAAAGAAGGTTCACTCGGTTAATCCCGGGGATGAGGGGGCGGACATATGAGGAGAGGTTGAGTAGATTGGGACTCTACTCATTGGAGTTCAGAAGAATGAGAGGCGATCTTATTGAAACATATAAGATTGTGAAGGGGCTTGATCGGGTGGATGCAGTAAGGATGTTCCCAAAGATGGGTGAAACTAGAACTAGGGGGCATAATCTTAGAATAAGGGGCTGCTCTTTCAAAACTGAGATGAGGAGAAACTTCTTCACTCAGAGGGTGGTAGGTCTGTGGAATTTGCTGCCCCAGGAAGCTGTGGAAGCTACATCATTAGATAAATTTAAAACAGAAATAGACAGTTTCCTAGAATTAAAGGGAATTAGGGGTTATGGGGAGCGGGCAGGAAATTGGACATGAAGCTGAGTTCGGATCGGTCAATGCCCTGTGGGTGGCGGAGAGGGCCCAGGGGCTATGTGGCCGGGTCCTGCTCCGACTTCTTGTGTTCTTTAGATTTGTGGTTGGGATCAGATCAGCCATGATCTTATTGAATGGCGGAGCAGGCTCGAGGGGCCGATTGGCCTACTCCTGCTCCAATTTCTTATGTTCTTATGTTCTAAAGGAAATTATGAAAGTATGAGGTGCGAGTTGGCTATGATAGATTGGGGAACTTTACTAAAAGGGATGACGGTGGAAAGGCAATGGCTAATATTTAAAGAACGTGTGCAGGAATTACAACAATTATTCATTCCTGTCTGGCACAAAAATAAAACAGGAAAGGTGGCTCAACCGTGGCTTACAATAGAAATTAGGGATAGTATTAGATCCAAAGAGGAGACATATAAAATTGCCAGAAAAAGCAGCAAGCCTGAGGATTGGGAGCAGTTCAGAATTCAGCAAAGGAGGACAAAGAGATTGATTAAGAGGGGAAAATAGAGTATGAGAGTAAACTAGCAGGGACATAAAAAATGACTAAAAGCTTCGATAAATATGTCAAGAGAAAAAGATTAGTGAAGACAAATGTAGGTCCCTTACAGTCAGAAATGGGGGAAATTATAATGGGGAACAAAGAAATGTCAGAACAATTAAACACATACTTTGGTTCTGTCTTCACAAAGGAGGACACAAATAACCTGCCAGAAATGTTAGGGAACCAAGGGTCTAGTGAGAGGGAGGAACTGAAGGAAATCAGTATTAGTAAAAAAAATAGTGCTCGGGAAATTAATGGGGCTAAAGACTGACAAATCCCCAGGGCCTGATAATCTACATCCCAGAGTACTAAAGGAAGTGGCCCTGGAAATAGTGGATGCATTGGTGATCATCTTCCAAAATTCTATAGACTCTGGAACAGTTCCTACAGATTGGAGGGTGGCAAATGTAACCCCATTATTTAAAATAGGAGGGAGAGAAAAAACAGGGAATTACAGACCAGTTAGCCTAACATCAGTAGTGGGGAAAATGCTTGAGTCTATTATAAAAGATGTGATAACAGAACACTTGGAGGGCATTAACGGGATTGGACGAAGTCAGCATGGGTTTATGAAAGGGAAATCATGCTTAACAAATTTACTGGAGTTTTTTGAGGATGTAACTAGTAGAATAGATAGGGGAGAACCAGTGGATGTGATGTATTTAGATTTTCAGAAGGCTTTTGATAAGGTCCCACACAAGAGGTTAGTGTGCAAAATTAAAGCACATGGGATTAGGGGGAATATACTGGCATGGATTGAGAATTGGTTAACAGACAGAACACAGAGAGTAGGAATAAACGGGTCTTTTTCCGGGTGGCAGGCAGTGACTAGTGGGGTACCGCAGGGATCAGTGCTTGGGCCTCAGCTATTCACAATATATATCAATGATTTGGATGAGGGAACTGAATGTAACATTTCCAAGTTTGCAGACGACACAAAGCTGGGGTGGAATGTGAGCTGTGAGGAGGATGCAAAGAGGCTCCAATGTGATTTAGACAAGTTGGGTGAGTGGGCAAGAACATGGCAGATGCAGTATAACATGGATAAATGTGAGGTTATCCACTTTGGTTGTAAAAACAGAAAGGCAGATTATTATCTGAATGATGATAGATTGGGAAAAGGGGAGGTGCAACGAGACCTGGGTGCCCTTGTACACCAGTCGCTGAAAGCGAGCATTCAGGTGCAGCAAGCAGTTAGGACGGCGAATGGTACGTTGGCCTTCACTGCAAGAGGATTTGAGTACAGGAGCAGGGATGTCTTACTGCAGTTATACAGGGCCTTGGTGAGATCACATCTGGAGTATTGTGTTCAGTTTTGGTCTCCTTATCTGAGGAAGGATGTCCTTGCCATGGAGGGAGTGCAAGAAAGGTTTACCAGACTGATTCCTGGGATGGCAGGACTAACGTATGAGGAGAGATTGGGTCGACTGGGCCTATCTTCACTGGAGTTTAGAAGAATGAGAGGTGATCTCATTGAAACATATAATATTCTAACAGGACTAGACAGACTAGATGCAGGGAGGATGTTCCCGATGGCTGGGGAGTCCAGAACCAGGGGTCACAGTCTCAGGATACGGGGTAGGCCATTTAGAACCGAGATGAGGAGAGATTTCTTCACTCAGAGGGTGGTGAACCTGTGGAATTCTCTACCACAGAAGGCAGTGGAGGCCAAGTCATTAGATGTATTCAAGAAGGAGATCGATATATTTCTTAATGCTAAAGGGATCAAGGGATATGGGGAAAAAGCGGGAACAGGGTACTGAGTTAGATGATCAGCCATGATCATTTTGAATGGCGGAGCAGGCCCCAAGGGCCGAATGGCCTACTTTTGCTCCTATTTTCTATGTTTCTATGAAGATCTTGAAAGAGATTCTTGGTAAACTAAATGCTCAGCCTGTCCAAAGAATGTAGAACCGCAATCATCAAACCCTAAAAAAATGTTGAACTACCCAGAGCCAAAACAGTAGCGTACAAGTCAGAGGAGGCTGTGATCACACTGGACAGGGCCCTGGTCACACTCCATCTTCAGCACTGCGCCCACTTCTGGTCACTAAGAAACAAGAGACATATTCAAGTGCTGGAGGCCGTGCAGAGAAGAGCCTGGAGTCTGATCCCTCAGGTAAAGGTCTGAGTTATGAGCAAAGACTGGAGAAACTAAGACTTTTCGATCTGGAAAGGAGGCGTCTGAGAGGGATCCAAAGAAAAATCCGGAATATTGGTTTAAGTTAAATTGCAAGAGTAGGACAAGGGGACACCAAGACTGCCTACTTCGATCTCCGTAATATTGTCCAACTCCACAACGACCTCAGCCCATCTGATGCTAAAACCCTCATCCATGCTTTTGTTATCCACCTCCCTGAGCTCACTGACCTACATTGACTCCCGGTCCAGCAACGCCTCAGATTTATAATTCTCATCCTCATGTTCAAATCCCTCCATGGCCTCAACCCTCCCTATCTCTGCAACCTCCTCCAGCCCTACAACCCTCCAAGAATTCTGCATTTTTCCAATTCTGGTCTCTTACATATCCCCGATTTTAATCGCTCCACCATTGGTGGCCATGCCTTCAGCTGCCTGGGCCCCAAGCTCTGGAATTCCCTCCCTAAACCTCTCCCCCTCTCTTTCCTCCTTAAAGACGCTTCTTAAAACCTATCTCTTTGACCGAGCTTTTGGTCACCTGTCCAAATATCTCCTTATGTGACTCAGTGTGGAATTTTGTTTGATCGTTCCTGTGAAGCGCCTTGGGACGTTTTACTACGTTAAAGGTGCTATATAAATGCAAGATGTTGTTGACACAGATTCAAACTAACAAAAGTAAATTTGGAACTCATCAGGAAGTCCCCACACAAAGAGATCAACATATGGAATGAACTACCAGACAGAGCAATGGAGACAAATCCTGGAATCATTTCATACAGAATAAGATACTGCAATGGGGAGGTTGCAGGGTCTTTCTGGATGGATGAGTTATGAGGATCTGAAACCCCTCTCCCTTGTTCACAATAGTCTCCTGAATAAAACATGGTTTTGTGAATTTGGGCCCTGGGGCATTTGAAGGGGCGCGGCCCCCTGTCGCGGGCGCGGCCCCCTGTCGCGGGCGCGGCCCCCTGTCGCGGGCGCGGCCCCCTGACCCGGGTGCGGCGTATATGGGCATGTTAAGCAAAGTCATGCTTTTGAAATATACCCAAACCATCTCAGTTTCATTCAGGACACTCATAAATTGAACTAGAAATGCAGTGCTGGAGTCTGTATTTTTTCTAAAATGCTATAATTTCAAAGCTTGCTTTTTATTAATGTAAAGGACTGAGTTATTTTGGTAAATAGCTTGACTATTTACTGCAATAGTGCACCTTCAACAAATCACTTTTTTAACTAACTGTAACTCCTGGGTTTACTGTGGTCGAGCTCGTGTCAGCAACTCAGCTGAAAATCACTACTTTACTTTGGAAAAATGCTCCTTGATCAGCTGAGTCAGCAAAGGGTCACAATCTGAACTTTGTATCATGTGCCTGGTAGTAAAACAATAACCACAATCGGGTTAGTCTGTGCACTGAACCGTCAGCTCAGACAGCACAGCAGTTACAACTGGTGCTCATTTTAACCCTGCGTGTTCCCTTGTGCCTGCTACACTGCAACAACTTGCATTCATACGTAAACATCCCAAGGCCCTTCACAGAAGTGATTATCAAACAAAAATCAATGCCAAGCCGAAACAGGAGATATTAGGAGGGGTAATTAAAAGCTTGGTCAAAGAGATGGTTTTAAAGAGATCCTTAAAGGAGGGGAGGGAGGCGGAGAGGGAGAGGCAGGAGACAGAGGGGGAGAGGAGAGAGCGGTAGGGAGGAGGAGAGGGAGGCGGGGAGGAGAGGAGAGGGAGGCGAGGAGGAGAGGAGAGGGAGGCGGAGAGGAGAGGAGAGGGAGGCGAGGAGGAGAGGGAGGCGAGGAGGAGAGGGAGGCGAGGAGGGGGAGGGGGAGAGGAGGGGGAGGGGGAGAGGAGGGGGAGGGGGAGAGGGAGAGGAGGGGGAGGGGGAGAGGAGGGGGAGGGGGAGAGGGAGAGGAGGGGGAGGGAGAGGAGAGGGAGAGGAGAGGGAGAGGAGAGGGAGGGGAGGGGGAGAGGGAGGGGGAGAGGAGAGGGAGGGGGAGAGGAGAGGGAGGGGGAGAGGAGAGAGCGGTAGGGAGGGGGAGGGGGAGAGGAGGGGGGGAGGGAGAGGGAGGGAGAGGGAGGGGGAGGGAGAGGGAGGTGGAGGGGGAGAGGAGGTGGAGGGGGAGAGGAGGTGGAGGGGGAGAGGAGGTGGAGGGGGAGAGGAGAGGGAGGGGAGAGGCTTAATCCTGTGAGGATTATCCTTGGTCTTTCACTAAATAAAATTTCATTGTGATTTTTGTTGGGATATTTGGGCTAAGTCTTTGAGGGGAGGGGAGGGGCTCTATTCCATGGATAAAATTATAAGAACACGGGCTTAGACTGGAGGCTGTGAAAGACTTGGCAAAAGTGAATTGAATATATTGTGTATTTTCAGGCTGCAGTGTCATCGTGACAGTGTGATTTCATCACATTTTCACATCTGTTCAAATACCCTCTGGCCTCTTGCACATTCCTTACTCCCTTCACTCCACCATTGGCGGCTGTGCCTTTGGCCATTTAGACTCTATGCTCTGGAATTCCTGCCCTAAACCTTTCCGCCTCTCTCTCCTCTCCACCTCTCTCTCCTCCTATAAGGCCCTCTTTATGACCATCTCTTTGACCAAGCTTTTAGTCACCCCTCCTAATATCTCCAAATGTGGCTTGGCATTGATTTTTGTTTGTTTACACTCCTGTGAAGCATCTTGGGATGTTTTTCTATATTAAAGGCGCTATATAAATGCAAGTTGTTGCTCTGTTTTAAATTTGTGGACCTAGTGATGGGGTGGTGTGTGTCCTCACTATGGTTAGTAGAATGGTGACAATGCACTCGCACAATTTGAGATGAGCTGTGTTTCTCACTGTGTCAGTTGTGCGGAGATAGCAATTTGTCCATCAAGCAAAAGCTCAAACCTGCACTCATCAATTGGCTAATGAGGAACCAGTGACTATCTTCCTTGGGGGCTGGGAGGTAAGCACAGTCTCTATGGGATCAAGGTGACACTTCTGGCAGAAGAAGGCTGGAATTGACGCCAAAAGCTGAGTTGGGCAGGTGCAGAGCAGGGTTGATGATTGACCAGTCAGTCTAGCTCGGTAATGGGACCCGAGGGTAGACCCATGGTTCTTCCATGCAGCTCCAGATAACCAGGTAACCCTGAAAGCCAATGCCCGAACAGGTAGGGTGTGATGCCTGTGCTTTGTGCTGCTAGACTCTGTGACCATCAGTAAATCTGCAAATACTTGGGGAGGGAGAGTCACTAAGTCTTGGCTCTTGCCAATCTGTGCCTAAGATCACTGGGCTTGAATGGGACGTGTCCCTATGCCTACAGGGAGATGATGAGTTCTCTACGTTGAGCAAACAATCTACGTGTGAATTTCTCACTACTAATTTTGGCAGTGGTGAAGTGCAGTGATGGGTTTCCTCTCATCAGAGATCTGACTGACCAAAAAATATCAGCCGACCAAACCATGAACAGGGCACGTGTTGCACACCTCTGAACCTTCCCCAACTACTGAGCTTCCTGAGGGACAAGACTAAAAGATAAAACTTCCAACAAGAAAAAGGACTGTAAAATGTCATCCTCATTCCCAAAGATAGCTCACTGAAGCCTCGAGCTACATAGAATTTATGGCATCTAAACAGGCCATTCGACCCAACAAGTCCATGCTGGTACTTATGATCCACATGAGCCTCCTCCCTCCCTACTTCATCTCACCCTATCAGCATACCCTTCTATTCCTTTCTCCCTCGTGTGTTTATCCAGCTTCCCCTTAAATGCACCTACACTATTCACCTCAACTACTCCATGTGGGAGCGAGTTCCACATTCTGACAGTTGACATTATGCCGGTCAGTGCAGGTTTGGAGTTGTAATTCACCTTTCAAATAACTTAACAAAAACCTTCTGAAAATCCAATTCTGTTTGACCCACGTGGGAGCCTTGACCAATCACTTAGTTTCTCCAAGAATCTCTCTAGATTTGTGAGGTGGGACCCGTTGATTTTAAAGTCACACTGATTATGCCTTTTACCCTCTCTGCTCTTTTGGTCTGGGAACTGTCACTTGTGTTATTTTATGAAATGTTTATGATACTACAATATCTTGCATGTGGTGCACTTTCATGGAATAGTTTGTAGGCAGCAGAGTAACTGGACAAATGTATAATGGTCACATCCCATTTGTGAGTTTCACTCATTACTTCAGTGGCCTCCATTGTGGAGATGGTTATCGTGCTTGTCACAAGGCCCTCCTGTCATTACAGTTCTATCTTAGTGCTGTTACGATTTGAGTGCACTGTTTATATTATTGTACAATTTTGATGTGGTCCATTTGCTCCCTGTGTTACAGAGGCCCTGGCTGCAGTGCTCAGTGTAATGCTGATCTATGCTGTAACTATAGGCCTTGTCTATGAAGCTGTTCAGAGGACAATACACCAAGACTTTGAGATCCAAGCAGATGTGATGATCATCATCGCAGCAATTGGAGTTGCCATTAACCTCGTGTAAGTCTAGTGTTTGCTTTAAAGCGCTGCATTATTTTTCTAATGTCACGGGGAGGTGCTCTGCTGGTGTGAACACATTATTCCACGATCCATGATATATTTGCTCCATTTTCCTGGGCAGGTTATTTGTTATTTTAAAAAAAATAATTGTGGATTAATTGGATATATTTTCCGATGTTCAGAGGCCTGTCCTGCGAAAAAAGTTTCTGTTTTGATGGAGGTCTGGTGATGGGAGCTAATAAGTGCCCAGCAGTGTGGGCGCAGGAGTGGGGATTGTGACTCTATCATGACCCAGTGCTGGAGGGGCTGCTGTTAAGAATGCTTCTCAAGCAGACCTCTCTTGGGACTTAATTCAAGGTCGACATTTTCTGCTGCTGGCTGAGGTGATCAGCATTCTAAATTTTTTTTTAACCAGTTACCAAGCAGAATACAAGGAGTGTTTTCAAATTCTCAGTCCTCAAATAGCAACTGGTTTTACCTGCAGTTGGGGATCTTTATGCTGATTTGTACCAGTATAATTAACCCCATTTACTGGTGTGCTGTTTTCTGCTGCCTCTGTTGTTTTGAATTTGGAAATACTGAGTAATATGGAATTCAGTCACTCCAAGTGTAACCACGGTTCAGGTGAACCACCCAGTGTTGCTATAACGAATAAAACAGGATTCAGACTGACCTTTTATTAAGGGTTGGTTTTCAGTTGGTAGCACTGATGTCTCTAGATCAGAAGGTTGTGAGTTTAGGCTGATGCCCCAGTGAAGTATTGAACGAGTCAACGTGTCTTGCTGGAGAAGAGATGTTAAACTGGGGGCCTTTTGCTGAGGTGGATGTTAAAGATCTCCTGACACAACTAAGAGAAGCTCAGCTTGGGAACCCTGCAGCAATATTGTAGAACTACTTCCCGCTGTGTATCTGCCACAATCTGCTCCCTGTAATTGTGCCTTCTGTAATATTTAGGTTCCTGTGGCAGCTTCTTGCTGTTGGGGCTGTTCATAATAATAATAATAATAATAGAGTGGGTGCCCAAACATAGCCTGTGACGCTGTCTGATTGTATGGTGCAAACACAAGTGTTTCACTCTTTCTATTTTTGTGTGTGTTTTTTTTATTTATATTTAACAGAATGGGATTTTTGCTGAACCAGTCCAGTCACTCACATTCCCATTCTCACCGCCCGTCAGGAAGTGTTACACGAGGTGGCCAGGGGAGCTCTCCCCACCATGGTGATAATCCTGGCAGTCTCGCTGTCAGAGCTGCTTTCATCCATGCCATGGGGGACCTGGTGCAGAGTGTTGGTGTCCTGGTGGCTGCTTATATCATTCGGTTTAAAGTACGTATGATCGTCTGTGGCTCGGTACATGATGCATTTAATCTACAACTTTTGCTGCAAAAACACATAATCCTGCCAGATTTATGGGTTCATGGTGAAGTGAGACATTCTCAGTCCAGTCCCTATATCAACATAACATTATTCTTACTTTGGCATTAATTGGCACTGATTTCACAGAGAGGTGATTATACCTGTTGGGAGATAAAAATGTGCTTTTCTGTAGTTTGGATCACAACGGAGTAATGGGAGCTTTACTCCACATCTGGCGTACTACCTGTATCCACATCTGGCGTACTACCTGTATCCACATCTGGCGTACTACCTGTATCCACATCTGGCGTACTACCTGTATCCTGGAATGCTTGACACTGATACTTGGTGTAAATACATAGACATTAAAACATGGAAAAAGGCCATTCGGCCCAACCAGTCTATGTCTGCATTTATCTTCCACACAAGCAAATAGTTCTAATCACATTTACCCATCACCCTTCAAGCACTTTCCCATCATCCACTTCTCCAATCTAAACTTGAATGTTGACATAGTTTCTGCCTCAACCACTAATCCCGGAAGTGAATTCCACGGCCTCACAACTCTCTGGGTGAAGAGGTTTCTCCTGTCCTCAGATTAAATGTAAGAGATTTAGAACAAACACCACTCCCTAAATCCAAATCACTGATGTACACAGTGAACAGGAGTGGCCCTGGGACTGAACCCAGTGGGTCATTTCCACCCTCTTCCAGCCTCTCTGAGAAACAGCTCTTAACTCCTACTCACTGTTTTCCTTTCTAACCAATTTTGAATTCACTTTTCTATCCTCCCCCTAATTTCACACCTCTAATCTTCTCCAGTAATCTCCCATGTGGCACCTTGTCAAAGGCTTTCCTAAAGTCCACGTACTCTACATCCACAGCATTTCCCCATCTATCAGGTCTATTACCTCCTCAAAGAATTCTGTGAGGTTTGTCTTGCATGGTCGTCCCTTTTAAAGTCTGTGCTGGCTCCTCTAACTATTTTCTCTTTATCTAGATATGTGGTTTCATCCCTAAAATGAAACTCTTAAAAATTTTCCCTACCTCAAATGTTCAGCTAACTGTCCTGTAATTAATCGGAATAGTTCTGTCTCCCTGTTCTGCCATTTTTAGGTTTAATGAGTTTGTTGTTCTTTGAAATTTATATAATTTACATATACTATCAGCTAGTCTACTGAGCTCCTCCTCCCCCCCCCCCCGCCTAATTCCTATTGGAATAGTCGAGTCCAGAGGTAACAAATGCAAACTCTCATCCATGCATTTGTTACCTCTAGTTTCGACTATTCCAATGCTCTCCTGGCTGGACTCCCATCTTTCACTCTCTATAAACTTCAGCTCATCTAAAACTCTGCTGCCCGTAACTAACTTGACCAAGTCCCGTTCACCCATCACCCCCTGTGCTCGCTGACCGACATCGGCTCCCAGTCCCACAACTCCTCCATTTAAAAATTCTCATCCTTGTTGTCAAATCCCTCCATGGCCTCGCCCCTCCCTATCTCTGTAACCTCCTCCAGCACTACAACCCTCCGAGATCTCTGCGTTGCTCCAATTCTGGCCTCTTGTGCTTCCCTGATTTTAATCGCTCCACCATTGGCGGCCGTGCCTTCAGCTGCCTCGGCCCTGAGCTCTGGAATTCCCTCCATAAACCTTTCTACCTCTCTCTCCTCCTTTAAGACGCTCCTTAAAACCTACCTCTTTGACCAAACTTTTGGTTACCTGTCCTAATATCTCCTTATGTGGCTCAGCATCAAATTTGTTTGATAATCGCTCCTGTGAAGCGCCTTGGGACATTTTACTACATTAAAGGTGCTATATAAATACAAGTTGTTGTTAGACGTCCTTACACTCCTGCTTTCCTTTTGGGGCTCAAAAACTGGAAATCTCAACTTGGTATGAAGATATTTTCCCATTTCTTTTTCCCCTTCCCACCACCAAAACAAAAGAAAGTGCCCAAGTGGGGTTGGAGGGAGGGAGAGAGGTTGCTTACTAATGCTTGTACCAGTTATTGTCAGCTCCCTGGTCATTCATCACATTGCTGTTTGGGGCACATTGGCTGCTCTTGTCACCTACATTATAGCAACAGCGACTAGGCTGCAAGACAATCCATTGCTCTGGGGTGTTTGGGTGATGTGATAAGGCAGCATCTAGATGCAAATTCTTTCTGTACGAATCTCATGTTTTATTCTCCCCAACACAAGAATCCAGAGGAATAACCTGATTGACAGCCAGCTCACTGACTGTCCAATGAGCTGCTGGCAATGGAAGCCTCAGGTGCGTTGGTGCCAATCACACGACTAGTTCAGTCTCTGACACTAAATGTCGTTTCTACTCTGAATCCTCTTTCATTTTTACTGTTTCACTTTCACAGCCCGAGTACAAGATCGCTGACCCGATTTGCACCTACATCTTCTCCTTTCTTGTCCTATGCACAACATTTCGAATCATGCGAGACACTAGTCTGATCTTCCTGGAAGGTACGAGTTTGAATGCAAAAATAACGATTTTCCATTTAGATACAACTTAAAAAGCAGCTAAAATTTGAGGCCAGAGGTTAGGTTAATCCTGTGCATTAGGTTATAGGCGCATGGGGTAAGGATTTCACTGGCTTTCTGTAAATGAATGTGTGTATGGTGTCACTACTCACAGGGAGCAGAAGGACTCTGAGCTCATGGAGACTTTCTGGGCTGTCGGGAGATGGGGTAGAAGCTTCTCTCCATAGTGAGGGGAGATTTGGAGGAGAGCTTGCTGCAGGCTGTTCTTGTACGTTTCTTCTCTGAATTACATTGACAATGGCATGGAAAGAGGGGACTATCTTTTAAAATAGTCTCTTTTAAAAAAAAATATCAAGTACGCATCTGATTGTCCCTTTGGATGAGATCCAATACATTGTTAGACTTTCCTCCCTCAGGGACTCCGCACAATATCAAAGATTCATTCGATACATTCCTCTATTCAGCTCAAGTACTAAATTGTTTGACCATCGCCCCAATATTCTGTAGTAGAGAATCCTCCATGGAATCTCTCTCCCGACATGTTATTCCCCCAACCGTGTTCCAAATCTGAATCGTGTTAATTGACATCAATCTTCTGATCGCTAATACTGTTCTATTTCACACTTTGCATATTTATTTTGCACGTTACCTCCAGGCCAAAGCTCTAAATGCAATGACCTCTGATCCTTATTGTAAATCGAGCTGCTATGTTTGAAATGTTTAAGGTCCCAGCACAATGAACACAGCCTCAGTTTGCAACAATATATCTCCAGCGGAATGTAAAATTTAACAGCAGTTCCAGGGTGTCCATCAATAGCAAATACCTGGCTCGTACCCAGCAATACAATGTTGACATTTTAAATTCCAATTTGAAATGGGAAAAGTTCAGTTTGATTTAGACTCTGCTCACCACACTAGGGGATAGGAGATTGGGAATACAGCACCAGCTAACCTAGCTAGCAATAACATTAGGTGAGATTCCTGGGTTTTAAGTGGCAGATACTACTGTAAATATCTGGCCAGTTTGAGCTACTTTTAGCCAGTTAAAAACACTTAGTTTTCTAAACAAACAAGTGAACAGGGAAAGATTGTGATCACTGGTGCAGAATTGTCATTTTATACAGTAATTTTAAATATTATATTGAGATGTTCCTCAACCCTAGTGAGATTTATCACATGGTCGGCATTCCCAGACATACCCCAGAGTTTAATTGGACATGAGGTTCTGCAGAATTCCTGAGACTCTGTCTGATAAATAATGTTTGAAGCAAGTCATGTTCGTCAGTTCAAAATACAAACTATGTTCAGGTGTTGCCTTCCATCATGTCTCTTGATCACCAGCCCAGGGCAGACCAGTGCTATTCTGAACATTACCTGTCGTCAGGGTGGAGACTACAGGAAGGACCCGTGTGTTAATGTTCAAAATGTCTGTTGAAGTGTTGGTTGTGTGCAAGAATTGGTTGATGTAACCACTTTGACAGGGAGCAGATCCTTCTGAAACTTCCTGTTACGGAGGCACTGACTATCCTTTCATCGGCTCGTCCATCCTCAGGTACTCCAAGACATCTCGATGTTCATCATATACGGGACGACCTGCTAAAGATTGAAGATGTCCATTCTGTTGAAGATCTAAACGTGTGGTCATTGACTGTGGGCAAAACGGCCGCCATTGTACATTTAAAACTGGGTAAGTACTTTGTACACTGTATCCTAGCACTGGGATTAAACCTGTAGAACAATCTCACAGCAAGGCGGGAGGGGGAGCGGGGAGAGGGGGAGAGAGGGGGGAGGGGAGGGGGAGTGGTGAGCAGGGAGAGGGGGAGCAGGGAGGGAGAGGGAGAGGGAGAGGGAGAGGGAGAGGGAGAGGGAGAGGGGGAGGGAGAGGGGGAGGGTGAGCGGTGAGGGGGACGGAAGGGGGAGCAGGGAGGCGGAGTGGGGAGGGGGAGCAGGGAGGAGGAGGGAGAGGGTGAGTGGTGAGGTTGAGTGGCAGGGGGAGAGAGAGGGGGAGGGGGAGGGGGAGGGTGAGGTTGAGCGGGGAGGGAGAGGGAGAGGGTAAGCGGGGAGGGGGAGTGGTGAGGTTGAGCGGCAGGGGGAGGGTGACCGGGGAGGGGGCGGGAGATGGTGAGCAGGGACGGTGAGGGGGGAGGAGGTGAGGGGGGAGGAGGTGAGGGGGGAGGAGGTGAGGGGGGAGGAGGTGAGGGGGGAGGGTGAGTGGGGAGCTGGAGGGGGAGCAGTGACAGTGAGGGTGAGTGTGAGGAGAAGGAGGTGAGGGTGAGCGGGGATGGTGAGGTGGTGAGGGGTGAGGGGAAGGAGGTGAGGGGAAGGAGGGGGAGTGGTGAGGGGGGAGGGGGAGTGGTGAGGGGAAGGAGGGTGAGGGTGAGTGGTGAGCTGGAGGGGGAGCAGTGACGGTGAGGGGGGAGCAGTGACGGTGAGGGGGGAGCAGGGACGGTGAGGGGGGAGCAGGGACGGTGAGGGGGGAGCAGGGACGGTGAGGGGGGAGCAGGGACGGTGAGGGGGGAGCAGGGACGGTGAGGGGGGAGCAGGGACGGTGAGGGGGGAGCAGGGACGGTGAGGGGGGAGCAGGGACGGTGAGGGGGGAGCAGGGACGGTGAGGGGGGAGCAGGGACGGTGAGGGGGGAGCAGGGACGGTGAGGGGGGAGCAGGGACGGTGAGGGGGGAGCAGGGACGGTGAGGGGGGAGCAGGGACGGTGAGGGGGGAGCAGGGACGGTGAGGGGGGAGCAGGGACGGTGAGGGGGGAGCAGGGACGGTGAGGGGGGAGCAGGGACGGTGAGGGGGGAGCAGGGACGGTGAGGGGGGAGCAGGGACGGTGAGGGGGGAGCAGTGAGGGTGAGGGGGGAGCAGTGAGGGTGAGGGGGGAGCAGGGACGGTGAGGGGGGAGCAGTGAGGGTGAGGGGGGAGCAGGGACGGTGAGGGGGAGCAGTGACGGTGAGGGGGGAGCAGGGACGGTGATGGGGGAGCAGGGACGGTGAGGGGGGAGCAGTGAGGGTGAGGGGGGAGCAGTGAGGGTGAGGGGGGAGCAGTGAGGGTGAGGGGGGAGCAGGGACGGTGAGGGGGGAGCAGGGACGGTGAGGGGGGAGCAGGGACGGTGAGGGGGGAGCAGTGAGGGTGAGGGGGGAGCAGTGAGGGTGAGGGGGGAGCAGGGACGGTGAGGGGGGAGCAGGGACGGTGAGGGGGGAGCAGGGACGGTGAGGGGGGAGCAGGGACGGTGAGGGGGAGCAGGGAAGCCGAGTGAGGATTTGGACCGACAGGTTTTTGGGCAGACGGACACAGCTCAGAGACGGCTTATAATTTGGTTGTGCCATTTCTATAGATCTGGTCACGAATCTAAGCTGCTGTCAGAACTAGTCTGGTTTCAGCAGAAAGAATTGAGTGCTCGTTTTAGTGGAGACAATAATAAAGTGCTGACATCAGTCTGAATGTAATGGTGTGCGTTTGTGACCCGTCAGTCCCTAAACCAATTTATGGCTTTGCCTTCTTTAGATTATATGGTCAATTCTCCTGTTAATTGTTCTTGTTTTCAGTGCCTTCCTGCTGGCTGCTCGATTCTGATTGATATTCATGTCTGTTTAGTTCCAGAGAGTTGCTCGAGATGGGAAGATGTTCAATGCAAGGCTCGGCAGGTGTTACTCTGTACCTATGGCATGCACCAATGCACTGTACAGCTGCAGGTCTATAAAGAAGCTGTCAATAACATTTGTACTAAATGCAGGGCCTTGGATTCTTAGGGGCCTGAACTCCAGTTTGGGAGAAGGGGAAGAAAATCTACTCAACAAACTGCTCAGAAAATCAGAGGATCAGCATGTGCATTAGAACTAGTGCCTTTTATACAAATTACAAAGCGGCATTTGAAAATCTTATCAGAGCAACAGTACTCAAAGAAAGAGCAGGCAACTCTGAAATCACTACACCGTTCACCCTGATGTCACACTCACTCTCATCACTGCGTTATGAAGACCTCACCCTCAGCTCCTCACCCTCAGCTCCTCACCCTCAGCTCCTCACCCTCAGCTCCTCACCCTCAGCTCCTCACTTTGAAGAACTTTTTGCTCCTTAATTGTTCTTGATCAGTTCAGACTTGCCAGAATCATCCTGCAAGTTGCAGGTTCGTTCTTGAATTCACCAGAGTATCTGTGAGCAGCATTATTGATTTTCTTCAGAGTTCACATCAAGCTCCACATGCCTTTGAACTTTCCATTTACTGCAAAAACAATTTTATTTTAGCTATTGAGATCTTTTTTAGGATTCTTATTGACTTGATTTACCAGCGATTTAGGGCTTCACAGTATTAACTACATATCCTGGGAACTGAGAGGCCGTGCGGAGAATTGCTGAGTGAAGTGGCTGCAGAGATAGTGGATGCATTGGTTGTGATCTTCCAGAATTCCCTGGATTCTAGAATGGTCCCAGTGGATTGGAAGGTAGCAAATGTAACCCCACTATTCAAGAAAGGAGGGAGAGAGAAAACAGGGAACTACAGGCCAGTCAGCCTGACATCAATCGTTAGGAAAATGCTGGAATCCATTATTAAGGAAGTGGTAACAGGGCACTTAGAAAATCATAACATGATTAGGCAGAGTCAACATGGTTTTATGAATGGGAAATCATGTTTGACAAATTTATTCGAGTTTTTTGAGAGTGTAACTGGCAGGGTAGATGTGGATGTTGTATATTTGGATTTTCAAAAGGCATTCGATAAGGTGCCACATAAAAAGTTGTTACACAAGATAAGGGCTCATGGGGTTGGGGGTAATATATTAGCATGGGTAGAGGATTGGATAATGGACAGAAAACAGAGAGTAGGGATAAACAGGTCATTTTCGGGTTGGCAGGCTGTAACTAGTGGAGTGTCGTGAAGATCAGTGCTTGGGCCTCAGCTATTTACAATCTATATTAACGACTTGGATGAAGGGACTGAGTGTAATGTATCCCATTTTGCTGATGATCCAAAATTAGATGGAAAGTAAGCTGTGAGGAGGATGCAAAGAGACTGCAAAGGGATATAGACAGGTTAAGTGAGTGGGTGAGAAGGTGGCAAATGGAGTATAATGTGGGGAAATCTGAGGTTATTCACTTTGGTAGGAAGAATAGAAAAACAGAATATTTTTTAAATGGTGAGAAACTATTAAATGTTGATGTTCAGAGAGATTTGGGTGTTCTCGCACAAGAAACACAGAAAGTTAGCATGCAGGTACAGCAAGCAATTAGGAAAGCAAATGGCATCTTGGCCTTTATTGCAAGGGGGTTGAAGTACAAGAGTAAGGAAGTCTTACTACAATTGTACAGGGCTTTGGTGAGACCTCATCTGGAGTACTGTGTACAGTTTTGGTCTCCTTATCTAAGGAAGGATATACTTGCCTTGGAGGCAGTGCAACAAAGGTTCACTAGATTAATTCCTGGCATGAGAGGGTTGTCCCATGAGGAGAGATTGAGTAGAATGGGCCTAAACTCTTTGGAGTTTAGAAGAATGAGAGATGATCTAATTGAAACATATAAGATTGTGAGGGGGGGTGGTGACAGGGTAGACACTGAGAGATTGTTTCCCCTGGCTGGAGAGTCTAGAACCAGGGGGGATAGTCGCAGGATATGATTTAAGACTGAAATGAGAAAGAATTTCTTCACTCAGAGGGTTGTGAATCTTTGGAATTCTCTACCCCAGAGGGCTGTGGATGCTCAGTCATTGGTTATATTCAAGGCTGAGATCGATAGATTTTTGGACTCTGGGGGAATCAAGGGATATGGGGATCGGGCGGGAAAGTGGAGTTGAGGTCGAAGATCAGCCATGATCTGATTGAATGGCAGAGCAGACTCGAGGGGCCGAATGGCCGACTCCTGCTCCTATTTCTTATGTTCCAAGCTCTGAAGAGGTTTAATAATCCTTGAGTTTGTGACTGCTACTGTACAATCAGTCTTAATGTTAACCTATTTTCAAAGTATTACTTTTGGATCAATTCGACATCTAAAAGTGTATGTGTATATGATCTATATCTATATCTATACCCATCTATGTGTATATATGTGTGTATATCTCTCTATATATGTACCCCTTTGCATAGAGCCCTCTATACAGACATACAGGCACTTTTTTAGATGTCAAATTGATTCAAAACTAATATTTGGACTGTATAATGTGTGAGGCCCACCAGAGTCTCACTGTCCTGTTTGTTCCACTGAGTAACCTTGTTTTGTGAGTGTGATCATTTAAACGGATATTTACTCTGTCGTGTCCTCCTTTCCGTCCACTGATCTCGGACAGATTTTTGTTGTGTTTGTTGGTCCGGCTCCGCCTGGTTAAAGTTTCACAGAAACTTCGCACAAATTTACAGCAAACATTTTGTACTGTGATCGTTTTGGAGCCGAGCCGTTTTACACCCGTCTCCAGACAGAGGGGGGGGGGATTGAGGGGGTACGGGGGGAGAGAGTGAGTGGGATGGGGGCGGTGGGGGGGGGGGTGAGGGGGATGGGGGGGTGGGACGGGGGGGTGAGTGGGGTTGGGGGGGTGAGGGGGATGGGGGGGGTGGGACGGGGGGGTGAGTGGGGTTGGGGGGGTGGGGGGAATGGGGGGGTGGGACGGGGGGGGGTGGGGGGGTGGGGCAGGGGGAGTGGGACGGGGGGGTGAGGGGGGTGAGTGGGGTGGGGGGAATGGGGGGATGGGATGGGATGGGGGGACGGGGGCGGGGGGGTGAGTGGGGTTGGGGGGGTGGGGGGAATGGGGGGGTGGGACGGGGGGACGGGGGCGGGGGGAGCGAGCGAGCAATGTGTGTTCGGTGATGTCACGGTTCGTGATCCCTCAGTTGATGATTTTGATGAAAATCTTTCTGTGCTTCGAGCCCTGAATTAAATGATGTGGAAAATGTGTCTTTGAGCAGAATGTTCTGTACTGAAGTTACAATAAAGCTGAGTTTAGATCGTAATAAACAGATTTTATATAATTCCTTCATCTTTTAAGTTCTTGGTGAAATTGAGGCTCAAATAAATTGAAGAGACCCCGTGGGCATTATTTGAGGAGCGGGGGGTCGGGGGGTCGGGGAGCGGGGGGTTGGGGGGTCGGGGAGCGGGGGGTCGGGGGGTCGGGCAGCGGGGGTCGGGGAGCGGGGGGTCGGGGAGTCGGGGGTCAGGGGTCGGGCTCCTGGTGTCCCGGCCGACACTCACCGAACACATCAAAACACATCGTCTGCTCAGTTTCCCGTTGCTGTTTCTGGGATCTTGCTGTGTTTCCCACAGAACAATGACTTTTGCTGTAAAGCACTTTGGGACGTCCTGAGGAGGTGAAAGGTGATAAATAAATGCAGGTTCTTTCCTTATCTTTCAGTCAAAGCCACGTACCAGAAAAATTCCACGACACTGAGTGTGGGGGGGTGGGGGGGGGGGGGACACTGAGCCTGGTGTTGGGGGGGGGGGGGGACACTGAGCCTGGTGTTGGGGGGGGGGGGCGACACTGGGTGGGGGAGGGGGGGCGACACTGGGTGGGGGAGGGGGGGCGACACTGGCTGTGGGGGGGGGGAACACTGAGCCCGGGCTGGGGGGGGGAAGGGGGAAAGGGGAGGGGACACTGAGCCCAATGGGCTGGGAGTTTATTCAAATGCCTGGAGTTGTCCTGGTGGAACAGAAGGTTCACCAGACTGATTCCTGGGATGGCAGGACTGTCGTACGAGGAGAGATTGGGTCGACTCGGCCTGTATTCACTCGGGTTTAGAAGAATGAGGGGATCTCATTGAAACATATAAAATTCTGACAGGGCTAGACAGGCTGGATGCAGGGAGGATGTTTCCCCTGGCTGGGGGGGGTCCAGAACGAGGGGTCACAGTCTCAGGATACGGGGTAGGACATTTAGGACTGAGATGAGGAGAAATGTCTTCACTCAGAGGGTGGTGAACCTGTGGAATTCTCTACCACAGGAGGCTGTGGAGGCCAAGTCACTGAATATATTTAAGAAGGAGCTAGATAAATTTCTAGACACAAAAGGCATCAAGGGGCATGGGGAGAGAGCGGGAATATGGTATTGAGATAGAGGATCATCCATGATCATATTGAATGGGGGAGCAGGCTCGAAGGGCCGAATGGCCTACTCCTGCTCCTGCTCCTATTTTCTATGTTTCTTTGTCCACAAAGTGAATGTCGTCTCCCACATTCAGAGGTTGTGTGACGGAGAGAATTCACCGGGCACAGGTGAGGAAGTCACCAGCTTTCTCTTGAATCCTGTACATTACGTGAGACAGGGGCTCCGTTAATCAGCAAGGAGGAAACTCCTGGTTTAAATTATCACAACAGCACCTGATTCTATTCTGTAAATCCATCCCACTGTGTTCTACCTCTGGTTAGTTGATCGAAGATTCTGTCTGACAAACTTTATTTCACTGAGCTCCTACAGATTAAGTAGATGATTGAATTCCACACTAATAAATCCAATGGGAAATTCAGGAGAAACCTCTTTACCCAGAGAGTGGTGAGAATGTGGAACTCACTCCCACAAGGAGTGGTTGAGGCGAATAACAAAGATACAATTAAACAGATAAGGGAGAAAGGAGTAGAAGGATATCCTGATAGGGTGAGATGAAGAGGGGAGGGAGGAGGCTCGTGTGGAGCATAAACACCAGCATTGACCAGTTGGGCCGAATGGCCTGTTTCTGTGCTGTACATTCTATGTGCACAATTCTAAAAGGGGTACAGGAACAGAGAGATTTGGGGGTACATGTGCACAAATCACTGAAGGTGGCAGGGCAGGTTGAGAAAGCGGTTAAAAAAGTATACGGGATCCTGGGCTTTATAAATAGAGGCATCGAGTACAAAGCAAGGAAGTCATGATGAACCTTTATAAAACACTGGTTCGGCCACAGCTGGAGTATTGTGTCCAGTTCTGGGCACCGCACTTTAGGAAGGATGTGAAGGCCTTAGAGAGGGTGCAGAAAAGATTTACTAGAATGATTCCAGGGATGAGGGACTTTAGTTACGTGGATAGACTGGAGAAGCTGGGGTTGTTCTCCTTGGAACAGAGATGGTTGAGAGGAGATTTGATCGAGGTGTTCAAAATCATGAAGGGTCTAGACAGAGTAGATAGAGAGAAACTGTTCCCATTGGCGGAAGGGTCGAGAACCAGAGGACACAGATTTAAGGTGATTGGCAAAAGAACCAAAGGTGACATGAGGGAAAACTTTTTTACCCAGTGAGTGGTTAGGATCTGGAATGCACTGCCCGAGGGGGTGGTGGAGGCAGATTCAATCATGGCCTTCAAAAGGGAGCTGGATAAGTACTTGAAAGGAAAAAATTTGCAGGGCTTTGGAGAAAGGGCGGGGGAGTGGGACTAGGTGGATTGCTCTTACATAGAGCCAGTGCGGACTCGACGGGCCGAATGGCCTCCTTCTGTGCTGTAACCTTTCTATGATTCTAAGATTCTATGATAATTCTATGATGTAGTTTCTTGGCACTTGTCACATCACTAAACTGAAATTCAACAGGGGGCTGGTGAGAGGCCTCACTGTCAGACTGGGTGGAGTTGTTGAGTGGGGTCTCATGGGGACTCACGGGGCCTCATGGATCATGGGGGTCACACGGTTTACGGGGACTCCCGGGTCTCATGGTTGAAGAGGTTGAAGTGTTTGCTAGTGCTGTTGGGGAGGGTTTAAACTAATGTGGCAGGGGGATGGGAACCGATGCAGGAAGTCAGTGGGAAATAAAGTGGTGACAGAAACAAAAGGCAGTAAGGGAGAGTGTACAGAACATGACCGGACAGATGGTCTGAGAAAGCAGGGCAAAGACCAAGGGAAGTCTAGATTAAACTGCATTTATTTCAATGCAAGAAGTCTGATGGGCAAGGCAGATGAACTCAGGGCATGGATGGGTACATGGGACTGGGATGTTATAGCTATTACTGAAACATGGCTAAGGGAGGGGCAGGACTAGCAGCTCAATGTTCCAGGGTACAGATGCTATAGGAAAGATAGAGCAGGAGGTAAGAGAGGAGGGGGACTTGCGTTCTTGATTAAGGAGAACATCACGGCAGTAGTGAGAGGGGATATATCCGAGGGTTCGCCCACTGAGTCTATATGGGTAGAACTGAAAAATAAGAAGGGAGAGATCACTTTGATAGGATTGTACTACAGACCCCCAAATAGTCAACGGGAAATTGAGGAGCAAATATGTAAGGAGATTACAGACAGCTGCAAGAAAAATAGGGTGGTAATAGTAGGGGACTTTAACTTTCCCAACATTGACTGGGACAGCCATAGCATTAGGGGCTTGGATGGAGAGAAATTTGTTGAGTGTATTCAGGAGGAATTTCTCATTCAGTATGTGGATGGCCCGACTAGAGAGGGGGCAAAACTTGACCTCCTCTTGGGAAATAAGGAAGGGCAGGTGACAGAAGTGTTAGTGAGGGATCACTTTGGGACCAGTGATCATAATTCCATTAGTTTTAAGATAGCTATGGAGAATGATAGGTCTGGCCCAAAAGTTAAAATTCTAAATTGGGGAAAGGCCAATTTTGATGGTATTAGACAGGAACTTTCAGAAGTTGATTGGGAGAGTCTGTTGGCAGGCAAAGGGACGTCTGGTAAGTGGGAGGCTTTCAAAAGTGTGTTAACCAGGGTTCAGGGTAAGCACATTCCTTATAAAGTGAAGGGCAAGGCTGGTAGAAGTAGGGAACCTTGGATGACTCGGGAGATTGAGGCCCTAGTCAAAAAGAAGAAGGAGGCATATGACATGCATAGACAGCTGGGATCAAGTGGATCCCTTGAAGAGTATAGAGATTGCCGGAGTAGAGTTAAGAGAGAAATCAGGAGGGCAAAAAGGGGACATGAGATTGCTTTGGCAGATAAGGCAAAGGAGAATCCAAAGAGCTTCTACAAATACATAAAGGGCAAAAGAGTAACTAGGGAGAGAGTAGGGCCTCTTAAAGATCAACAAGGTCATCGATGTGCGGAACCACAAGAGATGGGTGAGATCCTAAATGAATATTTCACATCGGTATTTACGGTTGAGAAAGGCATGGATGTTAGGGAACTTGGGGAAATAAATAGTGATGTCTTGAGGAGTGTACATATTACAGAGAGGGAGGTGCTGGAAGTCTTAACGCGCATCAAGGTAGATAAATCTCCGGGACCTGATGAAATGTATCCCAGGACGTTATGGGAGGTTAGGGAGGAAATTACGGGTCCCCTAGCAGAGATATTTGAATCATCCACCGCTACAGGTGAGGTGCCTGAAGATTGGAGGGTAGCAAATGTTGTGCCTTTGTTTAAGAAGGGCGGCAGGGAAAAGCCTGGGAACTACAGACCGGTGAGCCTGACATCTGTAGTGGGTAAGTTGTTAGAGGGTATTCTGAGAGACAGGATCTACAGGCATTTGGAGAGGCAGGGACTGATTAGGAACAGTCAGCATGGTTTTGTGAGAGGAAAATCATGTCTCACGAATTTGATTGAGTTTTTTGAAGGGGTAACCAAGAAGATAGATGAGGGCTGTGCAGTAGACGTGGTCTACATGGACTTTAGCAAAGCCTTTGACAAGGTACCGCATGGTAGGTTGTTACATAAGGTTAAATCTCACGGGATCCAAGGTGAGGTAGCCAATTGGATACAAAATTGGATTGACGACAGAAGACAGAGGGTGGTTGTAGAGGGTTGTTTTTCAAACTGGATGCCTGTGACCAGCGGTGTGCCTCAGGGATCGGTGCTGGGTCCGCTGTTATTTGTTATTTATATTAATGATTTGGATGAGAATTTAGGAGGCATGGTTAGTAAGTTTGCAGATGACACCAAGATTGGTGGCATTGTGGACAGTGAAGAAGGTTATCTAGGATTGCAACGGGATCTTGATAAATTGGGCCAGTGGGCCGATGAATGGCAGATGGAGTTCAATTTAGATAAATGTGAGGTGATGCATTTTGGTAGATCGAATCAGGCCAGGACCTACTCCGTTAATGGTAGGGCGTTGGGGAGAGTTATAGAACAAAGAGATCTGGGAGTACAGGTTCATAGCTCCTTGAAAGTGGAGTCACAGGTGGATAGGGTGGTGAAGAAGGCATTCAGCTTGCTTGGTTTCATTGGTCAGAACATTGAATACAGGAGTTGGGATGTCTTGTTGAAGTTGTACAAGACATTAGTTAGGCCACACTTGGAATACTGTGTACAGTTCTGGTCACCTTATTATAGAAAGGATATTATTAAACTAGAAAGAGTGCAGAAAAGATTTACTAGGATGCTACTGGGACTTGATGGTTTGACTTATAGGGAGAGGTTGGATTGACTGAGACTTTTTTCCCTGGAGAGTAGGAGGTTAAGGGGTGATCTTATAGAAGTCTATAAAATAATGAGGGGCATAGATAAGGTAGATAGTCAAAATCTTTTCCCAAAGGTAGGGGAGTCTATAACGAGGGGGCACAGATTTAAGGTGAGAGGGGAGAGATACAAAAGGGTCCAGAGGGGCAATTTTTTCACTCAAAGGGTGGTTAGTGTCTGGAACGAGCTGCCAGAGGCAGTAGTAGAGGCGGGTACAATTTTGTCTTTTAAAAAGCATTTGGACAGTTACATGGGGAAGATGGGTATAGAGGGATATGGGCCAAGTGCAGGCAATTGGGACTAGCTTAGTGGTATAAACTGGGCGACATGGACATGTTGGGCCGAAGGGCCTGTTTCCATGTTGTAAACTTCTATGATTCTATGATTCATGGGTCTCATGGGGGTTTTACGGTTCACGAGGACTCACGGTTCACGAGGACTCACGGGGGTGTCACGGTTCACGAGGACTCACAGTGTCTCACGGGGGTGTCACGGTTCACGGTGTCTCCGGATTTGGACATTTCCTCTTTCTAATCTACATTTAATGAGCCGGATGTTGAAACTAACAGTCAGTTTTTCAAATTTGTTGCCAACGTTAAAATTGGGAGAAGAGGTCCTGCCGAGATTTACATGGAAACATAGAAAATAGGAGCAAGAGTCGGCCATTCGGCCCTTCAGGCCTGCTCCGCCATTCAAAATGATCATGGCTGATCGTCTAACTCAGTACCCTGTTCCCGCTTTTTCCCCATATCCCTTGATCCCTTTAGCATTAAGAAATATATCTATCTCCTTCTTGAATACATCTAATGACTTGGCCTCCACTGCCTTCTGTGGTCGAGAATTTCACAGGTTCACCACCCTCTGAGTGAAGAAATTTCTCCTCATCTCGGTTCGAAATGGCATCCCCCGTATCCTGAGACTGTGACCCCTGGTTCTGGACTCCCCAGCCATCGGGAACATCCTCCCTGCATCTAGTCTATCTAGTCCTGTTAGAATTTTATATGTTTCGATGAGATCACCTCTCATTCTTCTAAACTCTAGTGAATACAGGCCTAGTCGACCCAATCTCTCCTCATACGTCAGTCCTGTCGGGGGTGGTCGTGTGTGATTCGGTTGGTTGTTTCGTAAGGCCCTTGTTGCCGCGAGGTGTCACTGGGATTGTTGCTCTGGTTTCTTCTTGTGTGTCGGCCTGCTTCTAGAGCTGCTGTCCTTCCCTGTCCAACTGCTTTCCTTGTTGTCTGCTGGAAACTGCTCTTCTTTCCAGATGTGGAGATGCCGGTGATGGACTGGGGTTGACAATTGTAAACAATTTTACAACACCAAGTTATAGTCCAGCAATTTTATTTTAAATTCACAAGCTTTCGGAGGCTTCCCCCTTCCTCAGGTGAACATCGTTCACCTGAGGAAGGGGGAAGCCTCCGAAAGCTTGTGAATTTAAAATAAAATTGCTGGACTATAACTTGGTGTTGTAAAATTGTTTACTTCTTTCCAGACACAGGCAGAACCAAGACAAGCAGCCCACCACAGCCAGCAAGCCAGAGAGAGAGAGCTTTCGCCTTGTCGATGTCTCTCTTACAATGGTCTGTTTAAACAGTTCTTACAAAGTTCTTTGATGGCTTTTTGATGGTCCCAATCATATTGCAAATTACTTCTCCCAATAGGTCATTGTTTTAATTCTGATTTAGAGCTTGTCACATAAGGCTTCCTTTTGTATCCAACGTCCTAGGTGTTGGTGGTTTTGCTTTAAAAACAAAGGCATGGCCCCACGGAGCAATGGGAGTCTTTCAGAAGGGAGATTGAGACCATACAATGGCAACATGTTCCCGTAAAGGTCAAGGGTGGTTCCAAGAACTCCAGGGAACCTTGGATGTCAGGGGATATACGAGAATGGATTAGGAAAAAAAGGAGGGCTTTTGGCAGATACAAAAGGCTAAAGACGGAGGAAGCCCTAGAGGAGTACAAAAAGTGCAGGGGGATACTTAAAAAAGAAATTAGGAGATCAAGGAGGGGCCATGAAATAACACTGGCGAGCAAAATAAAGGAAAATCCTAAGATGTTTTATAAGTATATTAAGGGTAAGAGGATGACTAGGGAAAAAATAGGGCCCATTAGGGACAAAAATGGCAATCTGTGTGTGGAGCCGGCAGATGTAGGAGGGGTTCTAAATGAATTTTTTGCATCTGTTTTCACTATGGAGAAGGACGATGTAGACATAGAAATACGGCAGGGGGGCTGTGATATACTCGAACATATTAACATCAAGCGGGAGGAGGTATTGGCGGTTTTAGCAGGCCTAAAAATGGATAAATCCCCAGGCCCGGACGAAATGTATCCCAGGCTACTGTGTGAGGCAAAGGAGGAGATTGCGGGGGCTCTGACACATATATTCAGAACCTCTCTGGCCACAGGGGATGTGCCAGAGGACTGGAGAACCGCTAATGTAAAACCATTATTCAAGAAGGGGAGTAGGGAAAAACCGGGGAACTACAGGCCAGTGAGCCTAACATCAGTGGTAGGAAAATTATTGGAAAAAATTCTGAAGGACAAAATTAGTCTCCACTTGGAGAAGCAAGGATTAATCAGGGATAGTCAACATGGCTTTGTCAAGGGAAGATCATGTCTGACTAATTTGATTGAATTTTTTGAGGGGGTGACTAGGCGTGTGGATGAGGGTAACGCAGTGGATGTGGTATACATGGATTTCAGTAAGGCCTTCGATAAAGTCCCCCACAGGAGACTGGTCAAGAAGGTACGAGCCCATGGAATCCAGGGTGCCTTGACACTTTGGATACAAAACTGGCTTAGTGGCAGAAGGCAGAGGGTGATGGTCGAAGGTTGTTTTTGTGACTGGAAGCCTGTGGCCAGTGGGGTACCACAGGGATTGGTGCTGGGTCCCTTGCTGTTTGTGGTCTACATTAATGACTTGGATATGAATGTAAAAGGTATGATCAGTAAGTTCGCTGATGATACAAAAATTGGTAGGGTGGTAAATAGCGAGGAGGATAGCCTCAGTCTGCAGGACGATATAGATGGGTTGGTCAGATGGGCGGAACAGTGGCAAATGGAATTTAACCCGGAAAAGTGCGAGGTGATGCATTTTGGAGGGACTAACAAGGCAAGGGAATACACAATGAATGGGAGGACCCTAGGCAAGACAGAGGGTCAGAGGGATCTTGGTGTGCAAGTTCACAGATCCCTGAAGGCGGCGGAACAGGTAGATAAGGTGGTAAAGAAGGCATATGGGATACTTGCCTTTATTAGCCGAGGCATAGAATATAAGAGCAAGGAGGTTATGATGGAGCTGTATAAAACACTGGTTAGGCCACAGCTGGAGTACTGTGTGCAGTTCTGGTCGCCACACTACAGGAAGGATGTGATCGCTTTGGAGAGGGTGCAGAGGAGATTCACCAGGATGTTACCAGGGCTGGAGCGCTTCAGCTATGAAGAGAGACTGGGAAGATTGGGTTTGTTTTCCTTGGAGCAGAGGAGGCTGAGGGGGGACATGATTGAGGTGTACAAAATTATGAGGGGCACAGATAGGATGGATACTAAGGAGCTTTTTCCCTTCGTTGAGGGTACTATAACAAGGGGACATAGATTCAAGGTAAAAGGCGGGAGGTTTAGAGGGGATTTGAGAAAGAACTTTTTCACCCAGAGGGTGGTTGGAGTCTGGAACTCACTGCCTGAAAGGGTTGTGGAGGCAGGAACCCTCACAACATTCAAGAAGCATTTGGATGAGCACTTGAAATGCCATAGCATACAAGGCTACGGACCAAATGCTGGAATATGGGATTAGAGTAGACAGGGCTGATGGCCGGCGCGGACACGATGGGTCGAAGGGCCTCTATCCGTGCTGTATAACTCTATGACTCTATGACTATGATGTCTGGAACAGTTAACTCTTTCAATGTTTACAATTGTCAACCCCAGTCCATCACCGGCATCTCCACATCATGACTTTCAATGGGGGTAATTGTCGACCCCCTGCTTTCCGTTTTGCATTAAAACAGAGACATGTATGAAGCTCCACGGTGTGTGTGTTGTTGATTTCGTCTGGTGACCTCTCACCTATCCTTCCATCTTAGGATTTTAGTCAGGGTCCACAGTTTTTCCATACTCAGGGAAAAGGTGAATTTCTATAGGGTTTTTCTCTGAGTTTATTGGGGGGATCTGTGAATTTTGAGAATCTTACAGTCCTGGCATCCCAGGAATCAGTCTGGTAAACCTTCGCTGCACTCCCTCCATGGCAAGGACATCCTTCCTCAGATAAGGAGACCAAAACTGCACACAATACACCAGATGTGGTCTCACCAAGGCCCTGTATAACTGCAGTAAGATATCCCTGCTCCTGTACTCAAATCCTCTTGCAATGAAGGCCAACATACCATTCGCTTTCCTAACTGCTTGCTGCACCTGAATGCTCACTTTCAGCGACTGGTGTACAAGGACACCCAGGTCTCGTTGCATCTCCCCTTTTCCCAATCTGTCACCATTCAGATAATAATCTGCCTTTCTGTTTTTACAACCAAAGTGGATAACCTCACATTTATCCACGTTATACTGCATCTGCCATGTTCTTGCCCACTCACCCAACTTGTCTAAATCACATTGGAGCCTCTTTGCATCCTCCTCACAGCTCACATTCCACCCCAGCTTTGTGTCGTCTGCAAACTTGGAAATGTTACATTCAGTTCCCTCATCCAAATCATTGATATATATTGTGAATAGCTGGGGTCCAAGCACTGATCCCTGCGGTACCCCACTAGTCACTGCCTGCCACCCAGAAAAAGACCCGTTTATTCCTACTCTCTGTTTCCTGTCTGTCAACCAATTTTCAATCCATGCCAGTATATTCCCCCCAATCCCATGTGCTTTAATTTTGCACACTAACCTCTTGTGTGGGACCTTATCAAAAGCCTTCTGAAAATCCAAATACACCACATCCACTGGTTCTCCCCTATCTATTCTACTAGTTACAGCCTCAAAAAACTCCAGTAGATTTGTTAAGCATGATTTCCCTTTCATAAACCCAAGCTGACTTTGTCCAATCCCCAAGTGTTCTGTTATCACATCTTTTATAACAGACTCGAGCATTTTCCCCACTACTGATGTTGGGCTAACTGGTCTGTAATTCCCTGTTTTTTCTCTCCCTCCTTTTTTAAATAGTGGGGTTACATTTGCCACCCTCCAATCTGTAGGAACTGTTCCAGAGTCTATAGAAATTTGGAAGATGATCACCAATGCATCCACTATTTCCAGGGCCACTTCCTTTAGTACTCTGGGATGTAGATTATCAGGCCCTGGGGATTTGTCAGCCTTTAGCCCTATTAATTTCCCTAGCACTATTTTTTTACCAATACTGGTTTCCTTCAGTTCCTCCCTCTCACTAGACCCTTGGTTCCCTAACATTTCTGGCAGGTTATTTGTGTCCTCCTTTGTGAAGACAGAACCAAAGTATGTGTTTAATTGTTCTGCCATTTCTTTGTTCCCCATTATAATTTCCCCCATTTCTGACTGTAAGGGACCTACATTTGTCTTCACTAATCTTTTTCTCTTGACATATTTATAGAAGCTTTTACAGTCATTTTTTATGTCCCTGCTAGTTTACTCTCATACTCTATTTTTCCCCTCTTAATCAATCTCTTTGTCCTCCTTTGCTGAATTCTGAACTGCTCCCAATCCTCAGGCTTGTCGCTTTTTCTGGCAATTTTATATGTCTCCTCTTTGGATCTAATACTATCCCTAATTTCTTTTGTAAGCCACGGTTGAGCCACCTTTCCTGTTTTATTTTTGCACCAGACAGGAATGAATAATTGTTGTAATTCCTGCACACGTTCTTTAAATATTAGCCATTGCCTATCCACCATCATCCCTTTTAGTAAAGTTCCCCAATCTATCATAGCCAACTCACACCTCATACTTTCATAATTTCCTTTATTTAGATTCAGGACCCTAGTTTCAGATTCAACTACTTCGCTCTCCATCTTAATGAGGAATTCTATCATGTTATGGTCGCTCTTTCCTAAGGGACCCCGCACAACAAGATTGTTAATTAATCCTCTCTCATTGCACAATACCCAGACTAGAATCGTCTGTTCTCGAATTGGTTCCTCAATGTATTGGTCTAGAAAACCATCACGTACACACTCCAGGAATTCCTCCTCCACAGTATTATTGCTAATTTGGTTTGACCAATCTATATGTAGATTAAAGTCACCCATGATTATAGTTGTACCCTTCTTGCATGCGTCTCTAATTTCCTGTTTAATGCCCTCCCCTACATCTCCACTACTGTTTGGGGGCCTATAGACAACCCCCACCAACGTTTTCTGCCCCTTGGTGTTTCTTAGCTCCACCCATACAGATTCCACATCGTGATTTTCCGAGCCAATATCCTTCCTCACTATTGCATTGATTTCCTCCTTTACTAACAACGCTACCCCACCTCCTTTCCCTTTTTGCCTGTCCTTCCTAAATATTGAATACCCCTGGATGTTCAGTTCCCATCCTTGGACATCCTGCAGCCATGTCTCCGTAATCGCAACTATATCATACCCGTTAATATCTATCTACGCTGTTAATTCATCTACCTTATTGCGAATGCTCCGCACATTAAGACACAATGCCTTTAGACTTGTCTTTTTAAGATTGCTAGTCATCTTAGTTTTATTTTGCACTATGACCTTATTTGTTTTTCGCCCTTGTTTTCTCTGTCTTCCACTATTGCTTCTTCCCTTTCTGTCTTTTGTTTCTATCCTTGTTTCCCCCTCCTCTGTCTCCCTGCTCAGGTTCCCATCCCCCTGCCACTCTAGTTTAAACCTTCCCCAACAGCACTAGCAAACACCCCTGCGAGGACATCGGTCCCGGTCCTGCTCGGGTGTAACCCGTCCCGCTTGTACAGGTCCCACCTTCCCCAAAACCGGTCCCAATGTCCCAGGAATCTAAATCCCTCCCTCCTACACCATCCCTGCAGCCACCATTCATCCTGTCTATTCTCCTGTTCCTATACTCACTGGCACGTGGCACTGGTAGTAATCCTGAGATCACTGCCTTTGAGGTCCTGCTTTTTAATTATTCACCTAACTCCTTAAATTCACCTTGCAGGACCTCATCCCTTTTTTTTTTACCTATGTCGTTGGTACCAATATGGACCACGACTACTGGCTGTTCACCCTCCCCCTCCAGAATGCCCTGCAGCCGCTCCGTGACATCCTTGACCCTAGCACCAGGGAGGCAACATACCATCCTGGAGTCACGTTTGCGGCCGCAGAAACGCCTATCTGTTCCCCTTACAATTGAATCCCCTATCACTATAGCCCTGCCACTCTTCTTCCTCCCCTCCTGTGCAGCAGAGCCACCCGTGGTGTCCCGAACTTGACTCTTGCTGCTTTCCCCTGATAAGCCATCTCCCCCAACAGTATCCAAAGCAGAATATCTGTGAGAGGGAGATGGCCCCAGGGGACTCCTGCTCTACCTGCCTAGTCCTTTTACTCTGCCTGGCGGTCACCCATTTCCTTTCTGCCTGCATAATCTTTTTTTTAATATTCGTTCATGGGATGTGGGCGTCGCTGGCGAGGCCGGCATTTATTGCCCATCCCTAATTGCCCTTGAGAAGGTGGTGGTGAGCCGCCTTCTTGAACCGCTGCAGTCCGTGTGGTGAAGGTTCTCCCACAGTGCTGTTAGGAAGGGAGTTCCAGGATTTTGACCCAGCGACGATGAAGGAATGGCGATATATTTCCAAGTCGGGATGGTGTGTGACCTGGAGGGGAACGTGCAGGTGGTGTTGTTCCCATGTGCCTGCTGCTCTTGTCCTTCTAGGTGGTAGAGGTCGCGGGTTTGGGAGGTGCTGTCGAAGAAGCCTTGGCGAGTTGCTGCAGTGCATCCTGTGGATGGTGCACATTGCAGCCACAGTGCGCCGGTGGTGAAGGGCGTGAATGTTTAGGGTGGTGGATGGGGTGCCAATCAAGCGGGCTGCTTTGTCCAGGATGGTGTCGAGCTTCTTGAGTGTTGTTGGAGCTGTACTCATCCAGGCAAGTGGAGAGTATTCCATCACACTCCTGACTTGTGCCTTGTAGATGGTGGAAAGGCTTTGGGGAGTCAGGAGGTGAGTCACTCGCCACAGAATACCCAGCCTCTGACCTGCTCTTGTAGCCACATTATTTATGTGGCTGGTCCAGTTAAGTTTTTAGTCAATGGTGACCCCTAGGATGTTGATGGTGGGGGATTCGGCGATGGTAATGCCATTGAATGTCAAGGGGAGGTGGTTAGACTCTCTCTTGTTGGAGATGGTCATTGCCTGGCACTTGTCTGACGTGAATGTTACTTGCCACTTATGAGCCCAAGCCTGGATGTTGTCCAGGTCTTGCTGCATGTGAGCTCGGACTGCTTCATTATTTGAGGGGTTGCGAATGGAACTGAAAATTTTACCTGTGGTGTGACCACCTCACTGAATGTGCTCTCCAGATAATCTCAGCATCGCGGTAAAAGGAGAGTCCCGAGAACGGGAGGAGAGTTTGAGAGGTGAGCGCAGTGTAAATCTAAGGCAAGTCATGGCAGCAGAGCTCGCACCCGTGATATGCTCCTCCTGCACTATGTGGGAAGTCATGGACACTACAGGTGTCCCTGGCAACCATGTGTGCAGGAAGTGTGTCCAGCTGCAGCTACTGGCTAACCGCATTTCGGAGCTGGAGCTGCGGGTGGATTCACTGTGGAGATTTAGACTGGCTGAACAAAATGAGCAATGAAAATTTAACACAAATAAATGTTAAGTGTTGCACATTTGCTGAGAATTGCATTCTAAATATACAATAAGTGGGATTGAATTAATCTCGCAGTAAGGTCAGGTTTAGGGTTAGGATTGGGGCTGGGGAGCTGGGTTGAGGTAGAGAATTACAGATTCATGTTAAGAATTTGTTGCTCATTGGTCAGATCCCAGCTGAAAGAGAATTCCAGTCATGTGTCACAAACTTCGGGGCAGAGGGTCCAGTCCCGGTGTGAACAATGGGGCAATTCAAATTGTACAGACCTGAGAGATGGTGGTTAATGAGGTGTGTTAAAAAAGCTAAATGGTATAGATAAGTAAACTGGAATATTACTGCAAAGAAAGACATAAAACAGGACCAGAGGATGTAAGTTTAAATTTGTGAAAGAACAAATTTTAGAAAGAACTTCTTTACTCCAAGTGATGAATGTTTGGAATAATCTGCCACTTAGGGACTAGAATCAGAAGTTCAAACACTGCTAGATGCTAAAATGGAGGAGTTGGGTTCTAGAAGGATGAGTTTCGATGGGCAGAAAGGCCTTACATTCTGATGGTTTAGCCGAGGAAGATGTTTGAGTGAGCAAGACACACACGGTCGAGCAGTCAGATGCGCCATCTAGTGGCTGGAATTAAGTCGGCAGCTGAGAAAGAGCTGATCGACTGAGAGGCCAGAATGGGAAAAATGTAAATGTGAGAGGAGATTTTTAAAACGCCTCATCCTAGAGAACAAAGGGTTAGGTTTACTGCCCTCAATACTGGGGGAGAGAGAGGGGGAGAATGGGGGGAGAATGAGAATGAGGGGAGAGAGGGGAGAATGGGGGGAGAGGGAGAGAATGGGAGGAGGGGAGTTAGAATGGGGGAGAGGGAGAGAGGGAGAGAATGGGGAGAGGGAGAGAATGGGGGGGAGGGGGAATGGGGAAGAGGGAGAGAATGGGGGGGAGGGGGAATGGGGAAGAGGGAGAGAATGGGGAGAGAGGGGGGAATGGGGGGAGAGGGAGAGAATGGGAGGAGGGGAGTTAGAATGGGGGAGAGGGGGAGAGAATGGGGAGAGGGAGAGAATGTGGGGGAGGGGGAATGTGGGGGAGGGGGAATGGGGGAAGAGAATGGGGGTGAGTGAGAGAGGGAGAGAATAGGGGGAGAGGGAGAGAATGGGGGAGACTTCAGTTCGAGGTCACATACTCCTGATTTTTACAGGGCTGGAGCAGGTGCAGAGGGACAGACTGCTCTTTGTACCACGACTGGCTTCTTAAGTACTTTTAGAAGCCAAATGTTCCCAATCTGACGCTGCTGTTCATAAACCACATCCTGTTTTGACTCCATCACCAGTCAGAGTGGAAAATTAAAAACAAAACTACATATAAAAAAACAGATTGATTTTGTGCACAGACCCTCTCTCTCTCTCATCTTAAAAGGTTGGTTGGTTTTATGCTTTTGCTGTAAATTCTGAACCTTCGGAATAATCTCAATCCCTTCTCTCCAACTCTTGGATTATGTATCAGTTTCTTTGGATTTTCACATCCCTGATTCCTTCACACCTCTCTCAGCTCTCTGCTGTCAGTCTGTCTCTTTCTTTCTGATTCCTTCTCTCTCAGTGCTTTGGGGTGACCTGAAAGGTGCTACAAATACAAGTTCTTAAACATTTGCAAAGATTGTCCAGTAGATGGGTGTGTTACTCAGAATAACATCCTTGCACCAACCCACATAAATACTGCCATGGTTAATGTAACAGCTTAAGTGGAGCAGCAATACCATATTCGTATATATATATACTATTGTCAGCATGGCCCAGTTTGCAGTAACTCGTGTCCCTGAGTCAGAAGGGTGTTGTGTTCAAGTCTGACTCGAGGATTTGAAATATAATCGAGGGTTTACAGCTTTGTCTGGTGGATGTTAAAGATTCCGGGAACCAATCAAGTAGCTAGGCCTGAGGCCAACATTCTTCCCTTAACCAATACCACCAAAGAACAGATTAACTGACCATTCATCTCGCCGCTCTTTGTGGGATAAGAACATAAGAAATAGGAGCAGGAGTCGGCCCTACGGCCCCTCGAGCCTGCTCCGCCATTCAATCAGATCATGTCTGATCTTCATCCTCAACTCCACTTTCCCGCCCGATCCCCATATCCCTTGATTCCCCCAGAGTCCAAAAATCTATCGATCTCAGTCTTGAATATACTCAATGACTCAGCATCCACAGCCCTCTGGGGTAGAGAATTCCAAAAATTCACAACCCTCTGTGTGAAGAAATTCCTCCTCATCTCAGTCCTAAACAGCCGACCCCTTATCCTGAGACTATGTCCCCTAGTTCTAGACTCTCCAGCCAGGAGAAACAGCCTCTCAACATCTACCCTGTCAAGCCCCCTCAGAATCTTATATGTTTCAATGAGATCACCTCTCATTCTTCTAAACTCCAGAGTATAGGCCCATTCTACTCAATCTCACCCCATAGGATAGCCCTCTCATCCCAGGAATTAATCTAGTGAACCTTCGTGGGACTGCCTCTAAGGCAAGTCTATCCTTCCTTATGTTCTTATGGGATCTTGTGTGTAAAATGACTGCTATATTTTATTTTTATAGTAACCAAACTCCAAAGTGGAGTTGAGGTCGAAGATCAGCCATGATCTGATTGAATGGCGGAGCAGGCTCGAGGGGCCGAATGGCCGACTCCTGCTCCTATTTCTTATGTTCAATTGTGACAGTAAGTAATTGAATGTGAACCTTCCTTTCCTGTAGATCCCTGACTGTCCATCCTCCCAGTAACAATCCCTTTGCTTCCTTCTCTTGGGCAAAGAGACAATGAATTTAGACCGAGATACATGGAACAGTAACAATTGCTATCCGTGTGGATGAGAACAAGGACTGCAGGGACGCTGGGCAAACTGACCACAGCACGTGGTACAGGAGGCCATTCAAGTGGGGGGAGTGAAAAGGAATGTGGAGGGTAGGGGATAGTATAGTCAGGGGATAGATACTGTTCTCTGCAGCCACGAGCGGGAGTCCCGAAGGCCGTGTTGCCTGCCCGGTGCCAGGGTTAAGGACATCTCCTCGTGGTTGGAGAAGAACTTGGAGCATGAGGGGGAGGATCCAGTTGTCGTGGTCCATGTAGGAACCAACAACGTAGGTAGAACTAGGAATGAGGTTCTGCTGAGACAGTTTGAGGAACGAGGGTCTAAATTAATAAGCAGAACCTCAAAGATAATAATCTCTAGATTGCTATCTGAGCCACGCATAAATTGGCATTGGGACAAACAGATCAGAGAGTTAAATATGTGGCTCAAAGGGTGGTGTGGGAGACAGGGGATTCGACTCATGGGGCACTGGCACCAGGACTGGGGAAAGAGGGAGCTAATGAGAAAAGTCAAGGCAACAGAGCAATGTAGTGATTTGGGTAAAGATAAGTGTGACAGGAAGGGACGGTAACGGTAATAGTGCATCAGCGAATAAGGTCAAAGCAGGGAAAAATGGTAAAAAGTTAAAATTAAAGGCGCTTTATCTGAATGCACGAAGCATTCGTAACAAGATAGAGGAATTAATGGCACAAATAGAGATCAATGGGTTTGATCTAATGGCCATTACAGAGACATGGTTGCAGGGTGACTAAGGTTGGGAACTAAATATTCCAGGGTACTTGACATTTAGAAAAGACGGGCAGAATGGAAAAGGAGAGGGGTGTAGCCCTGATAATAAACGATGACATAAGGACAGTGGTGAGAAACGATCAGAGGAGGTTTATCTGACTCGGAGGATGACACAGCCTCATCAAATTAGGGCTCTCACATCTCCCTGGTAAAAATATTTGTATCTTTAAAGCTGATGAATCTGAGACAGGCCTAAAGTTTTCTTATTGCTTGGTGCTGGCTCAGAGAAGAGATTCATAAATCAAATATTTTCTTGAGGAACAATAAGATTTAAGAAACTGGGTTGCTTTTGGTTGCCGATTGTGACCTCACAGCCTCTGTATGAATTGAGAGTTTCACAGAAAGGAATCTTCAAACTGTTCCACCTGAGCTGGAGCAGACTCCAAACAATCCCGAACCAATCTGCCAATTGAAGGTTCTTGAATTGTTTGTTACTCTGGGACCTCCTGTCATTTCAACTCGAGGCGTAAACTGGACAGTGACAGAAAAACGACAATATCGTCAGGGCCACTGAGGGTCATGTTGCAAAGCGGCATGGCCCCCATTTCTGAGAGTGACTGACCAGCTCTCTGTCTTCTGACTCTTCACCTCCAGCAGATTGTTTAATGTAATGTGATCATGTGACGATCTGCAGGAGACTGCTCAACTCTGAGTCTGACACGACACAGGAAGCGAATCCGTACTTGTAAAAGTTATATCCTTTTACTTCCTTTAATTCTTTCTACTTCCCATTTTTTCTGGTTAAACCTCATTATGTTAACAAACTGACATGAATAGAGAATAGGAGATTTACAATAAAAAATAATAAGATGTAACAATGGATCAATGTTTCTCAGATTTTTTTTATTCGTTCATGGGATGTGGGCGTCGCTGGCGAGGCATACATCAATATATTTCCAAGTCGGGATGGTGTGTGACTTGGAGGGGAACGTGCAGATGGTGTTGTTCCCATGTGCCTGCTGCTCTTGTCCTTCTTGGTGGGAGAGGTTGCGGGTTTGGGAGGTGCTGTCGAAGAAGCCTTGGCGAGTTGCTGCAGTGCATCCTGTGGATGGTCCACACTGCAGCCACAGTGCGCCGGTGGTGAAGGGAGTGAATGTTTAGGATGCTGGATGGGGTGCCAATCAAGTGGGCTGCTTTGTTCTGGATGGTGTCGAGCTTCTTGAGTGTTGTTGGAGCTGCACTCATCCAGGCAAGTGGAGAGTATTCCATCACACTCCTGACTTGTGCCTTGTAGATGGTGGAAAAGCTTTGGGGAGTCAGGAGGTGAGTTACTTGCCACAGAATACCCAGCCTCTGACCTGCTCTTGTAGCCACAGTATTTATATGGCTGGTCCAGTTTAAGTTTCTGGTCAATGGTGACCCCCAGGATGTTGATGGTGGGGGATTCGGCGATGGTAATGCCGTTGAATGTCAAGGGGAGGTGGTTAAACCCTCCCTTGTTGGAGATGGTCATTGCCTGGCACTTGTCTGGCGTGAATGTTACTTGTCACTTATGCGCCCAAGCCTGGATGTTGTCCAGGTCTTGCTGCATGCGGGCTCGGACTGCTTCATTATCTGAGGGGTTGCGAATGGAACTGAACACTGTGCAGTCATCAGCGAACAACCCCATTTCTGACCTTATGATGGAGGGAAGGTCATTGATGAAGCAGCTGAAGATGGTTGGGCCTAGGACACTGCCCTGAGGAACTCCTGCAGCAATGCCTTGGGGCTGAGATGATTGGCCTCCAACAACCACTACCATCTTCCTTTGTGCTAGGTATGACTCCAGCCACTGGAGAGTTTTCCCCCTGATTCCCATTGACTTCAATTTTACTAGGGCTCCTTGGTGCCACACTCGGTCAAATACTGCCCTGATGTCAAGGGCAGTCACTCTCACCTCACCTCTGGAATTCAGCTCTTTTGTCCATGTTTGGAACAAGGCTGTAATGAGGTCTGGTGCCGAGTGGTCCTGGCGGAACCCAAACTGAGCATCGGTGAGCAGGTTATTGGTAAGTGCCGCTTGATAGCACTGTCGACGACACCTTCCATCACTTTGCTGATGATTGAGAGTAGACTGATGGGACGGTAATTGGCCGGATTGGATTTGTCCTGCTTTTTGTGGACAGGACATACCTGGGAAATTTTCCACATTGTCGGGTAGATGCCAGTGTTGTAGCTGTACTGGAACAGTTTGGCTGGAGGCCCGGCTAGTTCTGGAGCACAAGTCTTCAGCATTACAGCCGGGATGTTGTCGGGGCCCATAGCCTTTGCTATATCCAGTGCACTCAGCCATTTCTTGATATCACGTGGAGTGAATCGAATTGGCTGAAGACTGGCTTCTGTGATGGTGGGGATATCGGGAGGAGGCTGAGATGGATCATCCACTGGGCACTTCTGGCTGAAGATGGTTGCAAACGCTTCAGCCTTGTCTTTTGCACTCACGTGCTGGACTCCGCCATCATTGAGGATGGGGATGTTTGCAGAGCCTCCTCCTCCCATTAGTTGTTTAATTGTCCATCACCATTCACGACTGGATGTGGCAGGACTGCAGAGCTTTGATCTGATCCGTTGGTTGTGGAATTGCTTAGCTCTGTCTATAGCATGTTGCTTCCGCTGTTTAGCATGCATATAGTCCTGAGTTGTAGCTTCACCAGGTTGGCACCTCATTTTTAGGTACGCCTGGTGCTGCTCCTGGCATGCTCTTCTACACTCCTCATTGAACCAGGGTTGATCCCCTGGCTTGTTGGTAATGGTAGAGTGAGGAATATGCCGGGCCATGAGGTTACAGATTGTGCTGGAATACAATTCTGCTGCTGCTGATGGCCCACAGCGCCTCATGGATGCCCAGTTTTGAGCTGCTAGATCTGTTCTGAATCTTTCCCATTTAGCACGGTGGATCTCTACTACTGCTTCCTACAGAGATGGAACCTCTTTCACCCCCCCCCCACCCCGCTAATAACACTTGCATGCAACTTACAAAATGTATTTCCAATATTGAATATTAAAGGCACACTGACTTGCTGTGGGGAGCAGGGGCCTCATATCTCAGCCTGGGGGATGGGGGTCCAGAGGGAGAAATTACCCTAGCATTCAGATGTTCCTCCTCGAGGCTGCTTGGAATGGCGCTGGAGGAGGTTGAGTGTAGGTGGTACACGGGCTGGGAAAGCTGTGATATACATGGCCATGCACTGGTGTACACCCCCACGTACAGGTGTACACATAATGAGATTCTGTGCAATTTGGAGAAAGCTGTTTCGTTTGTCCTACTCCAGGAATCCCAAAAAAACATTATTAACTACATGAAGTTTTGTGTAAAAGGCAAAATGCCTGATATCAAATAAATGGACAGAATGGTTTAAGTGCAGAGTGTGCACTGAGGGAGTGATGACATTTACTGACCAAACCAAGCTTACAGTTTTGGTCTCATTACCTAAGGAAGGATATACTTGCTTTTGAGGTGGTGCAACAAAGGTTCACTAGATTGATTCCTGGGATGAGAGGGTTGTCCAAGAGGTGAGATTGAGTAGAATGGGCCGATACTCTCTGGAGTTTAGAACAATGAGAGGTGATCTCATTGAAACATATAAAATTCTGAGGGAGTTTGACAGGGTAGATGCTGAGAGGGTGTTTCCCCTGGCTGGAGAGTCTAGAAGAAGGGGGGATAGTTGCAAGATATGATTTAAGACCGAGATGAGGAGGAATTTCTTCACTCAGAGGGTTGTGAATCTTTGGAATTCTCTACCCCAGAGGGCTGTGGATGCTGAGTCATTGAATATATTAAAGACTGAGATCGATGGATTTTTGGACTCTAGAGGAATGAAGGGATATGGGGATTGGGCAGGAAAGTGGAGTTGAGGTCGAAGATCAGCCATGATCTGATTGAATGGCGGAGCAGGCTCGAGGGGCCAAATGGCCTACTCCTGCTCCTATTTCTTATGTTCTTAACTTCAACCAGTGTTCAGGATCCAGGAGGTGAGAGTGAATCCATGGAAGCTAAGAATAAAAGTCATTTGAAATGTGAAATACGAAATTGTGATCTAAAACTCTAATTTTGCTTTTAATTACAAACTCTGACCACAGTTAAATTGTACATTGTTTATTTTACTCTAATATTTATTTTTTAATACACGGGAATGACCCTCACTGGACAACGTGTAAACTGCTGGATGTTCCTCTGGAGACGGAGACGGAGCCTTCACTTTCTGGTGATGGCTGTGGGAATGATTCATTCTGAAGAATGATCTTCAGACAGAGGCAGAACTGCAGGAGGAGGGAGGGAGGGAGGGAGATAGGGAGGGAGATAGGGAGGGAGGGAGGGAGGGAGATAAGGAGGGAGATAGGGAGGGAGGGAGGGAGGGAGATAAGGAGGGAGGGAGGGAGATAGGGAGGGAGGGAGATAGGGAGGGAGGGAGGGAGGGAGGGAGATAGGGAGGGAGGGAGGGAGGGAGGGAGATAGGGAGGGAGGGAGGGAGGGAGATAAGGGTGCCAGCAGCAGAACTGCAGGAGGAGGGAGGGAGGGAGGGAGAGTGAGGGAAGTGCCAGAGACTGAACTGGAGGGAGGGGGGAGGGGGGTGGGGGAGGGGGGAGGGGAGTGACAGAGGCAGAAACATTGACGATGTGATGAAGTCCTAAAACTGTAACAGAGCATTTCTGCCCTGTTCCATGGCCGGGTTTGTGCAGAAATTACACTGGCAGATTGATCGGGGATCAATAATCCATGCGCTCATTTGCTGTAACCTTTCACCATCTGCAGCTCCTCCACAGGCTCCCACTTCTGAGTGACTGTCATTAGCTGCATGAGAACAGGAGACACAAGGGGAGGTTTAACTGGCTTCAGCTCTCAGGCATTAATGCAAACATTTTAACAAAACAAATGATATCAGTTCTAAGAATACTAATTGCTGTCCAGCTATATTAGAATTATCCGATTGGATAATTCTTGACTCACTCAAACAGCCTTAATTCCCATTTCCAATATTTTAAAGCTAATAAATAAAAGTGTTCAAAGAAAATGTAAAAAACACACAACTTTTTTTTATTGCCCCTGTGACGTTCCCAGGGTGTTGCTCGCAGCAGAGTCGGGGAGATTAATCTTTAATTCCTGGAGACTCCAGAACAATCCTCGAGGGTGAGCAACCCCAGATATATGCTAAATAAATGATTACAAAGTGTGTGGCCAATAAGCATCAATGCCCCGCCCACTCTGCGCCGCCAATGCCCCGCCCACTCTGCGCCGCCAATGCCCCGCCCACTCTGCGCCACCAATGCCCCGCCCACTCTGCGCCACCAATGCCCCGCCCACTCTGTGATTACTGTTTTTTCTCAATTGTGGAGGGGGAGGAGATTACAAGCCAGTCACATAACGGTATATATGGAGTGTTGTATTGTTGGTTCTTGTTGTAAAGTAAAACTGCTCCCGTGAGCAGAAAGCTCCAAGACAATTACATCATCAATGGGGATTAGAATTCAGCCCTTCCCATTAATGATGCCATGGCAACACAAAATGTCTGCTCAAAGTCGACATGGGATGTAGGAGCAACAGCGCATTGGCCCCAAACACTCTCCTCACAACACTGAGAACAAAGTGGACATCCAGTGACCCTGCACCGAGACATCCAGTGACCCTGCACCGGGGGCCCAGAGACATCCAGTGACCCTGCACCGGGGGCCCAGAGACATCCAGTGACCCTGCACCGGGGGCCCAGAGACATCCAGTGACCCTGCACCGGGGGCCCAGAGACATCCAGTGACCCTGCACCGAGACCCAGAGACATCCAGTGACCCTGCACCGGGGGCCCAGAGACATCCAGTGACCCTGCACCGGGGGCCCAGAGACATCCAGTGACCCTGCACCGGGGGCCCAGAGACATCCAGTGACCCTGCACCGAGACCCAGAGACATCCAGTGACCCTGCACCGAGACCCAGAGACATCCAGTGACCCTGCACCGGGGGCCCAGAGACATCCAGTGACCCTGCACCGGGGGCCCAGAGACATCCAGTGACCCTGCACCGGGGGCCCAGAGACATCCAGTGACCCTGCACCGAGACCCAGAGACATCCAGTGACCCTGCACCGGGGGCCCAGAGACATCCAGTGACCCTGCACCGGGGCCCAGAGACATCCAGTGACCCAGCACCGAGACCCAGAGACATCCAGTGACCCAGCACCGGGGACCCAGAGACATCCAGTGACCCTGCACCGGGGGCCCAGAGACATCCGGTGACCCTGCACCGGGGGCCCAGAGACATCCAGTGACCCTGCACCGGGGGCCCAGAGACATCCAGTGACCCTGCACCGGGGGCCCAGAGACATCCAGTGACCCTGCACCGAGACCCAGAGACATCCAGTGACTCTGCACCGAGACCCAGAGACATCCAGTGACCCTGCACCGAGACCCAGAGACATCCAGTGACCCTGCACCGGGGGCCCAGAGATATCCAGTGACCCTGCACCGGGGGCCCAGAGACATCCAGTGACCCTGCACCGGGGGCCCAGAGACATCCAGTGACCCTGCACCGGGGGCCCAGAGACATCCAGTGACCCTGCACGGGGGCCCAGAGACATCCAGTGACCCTGCACCGAGACCCAGAGACATCCAGTGACCCTGCACCGGGGGCCCAGAGACATCCAGTGACCCTGCACCGGGGACCCAGAGACATCCAGTGTCCCTGCACCAGGGACCCAGAGACATCCAGTGACCCTGCACCGAGACCCAGAGACATCCAGTGTCCCTGCACCGGGGACCCAGAGACATCCAGTGTCCCTGCACCGGGGACCCAGAGACATCCAGTGACCCTGCACCGGGGGCCCAGAGACATCCAGTGACCCTGCACCGGGGGCCCAGAGACATCCAGTGACCCTGCACTGAGAACGAGGAGAGATGCAAATGTATTTCAATTTTATGTCTCGATTCTATACTCAGGTAGGGGGATTAGTGACGATGAATTTATTAGGTGCTCCCTGTGTGGGGTGGGATCAGCAGCATCCTGGGAGAGATGATTACAGATATCCTTGATTTGAAGGGATAAGGAGGAGGTCTGTGTAACTGTGATCTTTGTTTACCCTCAATCCAGGAGGATGGCGCTGACATTATGTTAGGACCCTACAGTGCTGATCACACCCATTGCTGCCCAAAGACACTGCATCTTCTGCCCCTCAGCCACAAACCACCAGCATCAGTCTTGAGTTCTGGCTCACAGACTGGCTGGCTGCCAGAGTTTACTTTAATGCATTAGTCACTGTGATTCTCTCCAGGGAGGCTGGTAATATTCAGCCCACACCCTTCCTCTCATTCCTTCTGTTATTGCCTAATGCTGGGTGTTACTGGGAATCACCAGGCTTTGGTAATGGAAGTGCGGCCTGGGAGCAGCACAGAGACCGGCCAGTCCCAGCATCTCCGATTTTAAAAGTACAAATAATGATCGGGTACCTTCTGGGGTTTGGTCGGATCCACATTTTCCCACGGAGTCGGATTATTCGTCTTATTGAGTCTACAACAGAGTGAAAATAATCTTAGAAACAGGTTCGAACTATTTCATCGTCCATTTAAAAAGTGATTGGGTGTCACAGTCTAGAAATAAATTCATTCCATTTCATACCTGAATGTTCTACACAGTCCCACCCGCTCCCACCCAGTCCCACCCACTCCCACATGCTCCCCACCCACTCCCACCCAGTCCCACCCGCTCCCACATGCTCCCCACCCACTCCCACACAGTCCCCACCCAGTCCCACCCGCTCCCACCCACTCCCACACAGTCCCCACCCGCTCCCACACAGTGTAAAACACAGCTCAGGGCTCCAAACTTTACAGTTCAAAATTTGCAACAAGTTCTGTCTATTCGATTTTTTAAAATGCTCCTCTTCCCTTTTGCCGGGAGGAGTCAGTTTTTACTAAAGTCAAATCCAGACTTAAAGGAAATAAAAATCTGCTACAAGTAAACTGTAAAATAACAAATGGTTAATAACGAGCAGTAATGCAGTGGATTACAACCGCTGGCCCCCTGGGTGGGCGCGACTCTCACATGATGTCCGTCTTGGTGCTGAGGAAGTAGATGCAGACACTCGTGGCCGCAGTCCCAGCGAGGGACATGAGAGCGACCAGAGGGATGAGCTGAGGAGTGAGAGGGACAGACGGTCACAACACAGAGCAATAATCACAACAAAGAGCCAATGTATGTCTGAGGGCCTGAGAAATTAACAACAAATTAAAGTGCGGATTGATTGTGTGCGACTGATGTCTGTTCCTGTGTCGGGGTGAAATAATCGCAACTCACTGAGGGCATCAAGATTACAAAGGTAGCAGCATGAATGCGGAAGCAACAGTAGCTTAATGTTACTGTGGATTAAAGTTACTTTGTTTTATTAATGTTACTGTGGATTAAAGTTACTTTGTTTTATTAATGTTACTGTGGATTAAAGTTACTTTGTTTTATTAATGTTACTGTGGTTGGATTAATGTCCAAAATGAAATTTAATTTTACAGGTTAAGGAGGAATTAACATTTTAAATGAGCGGAATTTTGAGACAGTCATAAAGACAAGTAATTTAAAGAGAAAACTTTTGCTAAAGAAACTTAAACTCTAAATAATTCAAATGTGAAATAAACTCACCTCTTTCCTTTTTCGGAGCAGTGTGAAAAATCGCAACATGTTTACTGGGTAAAGTGTCCTGGTTATTAGAAGAAGGGAATAGGAAAATTATTACTAATTCTCTTCAGAGTGAAGTGAATAAATTATCTTTAGATTAATTTAGTAATAATTTATAAACAATAGCAACAGAAATGCTCCTTTAATTTACTTTGTCTCAGCTCTTACCCCCAAGGCGCGGTGAACTAGTTCAGCTGTAAAATGTTTTACTTCCTGATTGTGATATTGTGTCCGGTGACGGAGTCAGGATCCAGCAGCAAATCGATTAATGTCGATACCGATATCGCTGGAGATGCGCGCACCCTGCTGGCCGCAGGCGGAATGGCACAGAAACCCGGACACAGACAACCAACCAATCGATAGACTGACAGAGACAGACAGAAAAGCACACTCACATACAGATGTTGCACAGAAACCTAAACACACAGCTGGAGCCAGAGAAAGGAGGGACAATACACCCACAGTCCAAGGCGACAGCGACGGGATCGACACCCCCCATCTCCAGAACACTGGAAGAGACAACGCCTCCGGCGCACAGCGGCTCCGGGAGCAGCAAAGTGCCCGGCGCACACCGGCTCCAGGAGCAGCAAAGTGCCCGGCGCACACCGGCTCCAGGAGCAGCAAAGTGCCCGGCGCACACCGGCTCCAGGAGCAGCAAAGTGCCCGGCGCACAGCGGCTCCGGGAGCAGCAAAGTGCCCGGCGCACACCGGCTCCGGGAGCAGCAAAGTGCCCGGCGCACAGCGGCTCCGGGAGCAGCAAAGTGCCCGGCGCACAGCGGCTCCGGGAGCAGCAAAGTGCCCGGCGCACAGCGGCTCCGGGAGCAGCACTGCAGAGAGCAAAGACCGGCTCCGGGAAACTGGGAGCAGCAACAACGAGGAGCCCCAGCCGATTGAGGATCGCACAGGCTCTCCACCCAACACCACACCGCCGCTGTCACCCAGGCAGAACTACGACCCCCTCTCTGAGGCAGAACAGGACTCGTACCTCAGCTCAGGGAGGATGGAACACTTTGCACAGATCATTTGGATGCAGGGACATGGCTAAGAACTGGAAACAGCAAACGGACTGTCGGGTGAGACTTTAAACTGTTGTTAAAATGGGTCTGAAAGTCACATCCATTAACGTGCGTAGCGTTAAATGCATTACACGATGTGTGTCGACCTTGGACTACCTGGCCAAGGTCAAGAGCGACCTGCTGTTCTTGCAGGAGTGCCTGCTGCATCTCAGCAATTACCGGCAATGGTCGCAGCGATTGCCGTGCCTCCGGCCTGGGGATTCTGCTGCAGGGAGGCAATTTCACCATCACCAAAGTAAAAGGAGGTGGTGGGAGGGTCGCCTCCTCGTAGCAGACTAGGGGTCATAGTTTCAAAATAAGGACTGAGATGAGGAAAAATTTCTTCAGAGGGTTGTGAAACTGGAATTCTCTACCCCAGAGGGCTGTGGATGCTCAGTTGTTCAGTATATTCAAGATTGAGATCGATAGATTTTGGAAACTAAGGGAATCAAGGAGTATGGGGATAGGACGGGGAAATGGAGTTGAGGTAGAAGATCAGCCATGATCTGATTGGATGGTGGAGCTGGCTCGAGGGGCCGTACGGCCGACTCCTGCTCCGATTTCTTATGTTCTTAGACAGAGACAAAGGCAGAATCTACTTTCTGGGTCTCTACATAGGTTTTGAAAGTTGCTGCCTCTCTCCCTGGAGCGACTTGCTCCACTAGCCCCGTCGCATCTAATATTTCACTTAGGATTTAAAACATTTAAAACAGTAAAATACAGGGCAGAAATTGCTCAGAGCAGTGAACAGTCTTCGCTGCTCTAGATTTATACTAACTCACTAACTTACTGCGCACGGTCGTTACTGTGGGCATTCCTCCAATAAGAAGTGGAGAAGAGCCTAGCATTAGCTCCAGTCTAGCTCAGACCCACGGGAAAAGTGAGAGGATCGATCATCCCCAACTGATCAGATTGCAGCTTTTTTGACAAGCTGAGTTAACTGTCTCTGCAGGCTTCCAACATGAAATCGAGGAAATGAAAAGGTACAACATTAAATCATTGTAAAAACAATTATAGTCAGCGAAAAAAGAGAGGGTAAGAAATAATTGAATTAAAGAGGCAGAAGGGAAAAGTAAAAAAAAAAATTTTTAATTTAAATTTTTTTTAATGACTGCCTAAGGACACATTTTTAAAAGATAAACTTTAGTTGTTTGGCAGATATTAAGACTTAGTTTAGACCTGGTATTTTTAAGCACACCTGTTTTGTGGCAATCTTAGTTACTTTACAGGCTGGGCAAATGAACAAGTTGGCGCTGGTTCCTTGTTTCCACTGATTCCAGCTGGCGATATCCCTTTAATTCGATGTTGTCACATCACTGGCGAACCAGAAGGAGCAAGTTGCAGATTTCTGCATTTTACTGAGCATGTGCAAATGCTGGAACTTGCTGCTCCATTACGCCACTAACAAAGGTGAGCTCTGCTGAGCCCTCCATTATTATGCAAACAATTTCTGCCCATATGTTTCACACACTAACCAAAGAAAATGTAAGTGGATATAAAGAATGGGTTAGAAAATCATGTCCCAGTACAGTGGGGTAAATAGCCCCTTTCCCCTGGAGAGTCTGCTCCTTTGGCACCAGACACAGAAAGAGACAGTGATACAGACACAAGTTTGCCGTTAGCTCAGATTAGACCTAAAATCTATTTAATCAAACAGTTGAAATTCTTATTTCTGTTACATTATGAAACTAATTAACATCCAGTAATTTTATCATTTTGTTTCTCACTGGCAAAATACTTCACATTGCTGAATCACCACAAAGTGTCAGTATCTGTTGTACTGCTAATAATCCAGGGACGTTTATTTTAATTCTCCAAAAAATACATTCCTATAAATATAATGAGGCCAGTTAGGACATCAATGTAAACTTGCATAATTTATTTCACTTCCTACATTCCCATAAAGTACAGGTTCGAAGGGGCCATTTTTGATGTACTATTGGGAATGGGAGTTTCGGCCAGAGGCAGTGGTTTTACAGATTGTTATTCACGTGTGAAGGTTTACAAGTCAGGTCTGTGAAGCCATTCTGGCAAACAATCTCGCCATTGCAACCTGGGAATAATCAGCATCTCTCAGTTGGAGAACGAGGATGAGAAGGAAATAAAGATGCTGCTAGAGGTACAGAGGGAAGGACACACAGGGACCTGTCCCTCCCAACCTGGGCTACAGGCCACACTCAACATTCCTACAATCGAGTGGAGCATAACTAGAGGCCCAAGGTGGAGAAGGCAGCAGAGCCCAGAGATGCTCCAGGATGCAATTCCTGTGGTTACAGGGAGGAGGTCCCAGTGCAGCAGGTCTGAGTGACCAAGTCCAAGATGGACTGTAGTTTCAATGCTGAGCATCAGAACCTCAGAGTGGGAGGTGGAATTCTCTGCCCCAGTGACCATGTGCCGGAGCTGCACAGTGCAAAGCCTCCAACAATCTCTCGCTGAGAAAGCATCAGTTTTAAAAGTTGGCCAAAGAGTTCCTGCCCTCTTCAGAAGAGAAAGGAGGAACCATGGAGCCAGGTCTCTTTGCTGCCTGCTCCTTTATGCTCTGTATATCAACCAATGCACACCCCTCAGTTACTATCTAAATTACACAGGATATTTCTGAGCTAGTGCGTTACAGGGTAAGAAAGTGGCAGTACATCTTCAGGAGGGCGTGGCTCATCCCACTCCCTGAACCCAAACTCCAGGTCATTGTCAGACCAACAAAAAAAGTTTATTATGTAACTTGAATGGCAAAAACCACATCAGGTGACTTTCTCCATGGACCTGGGCAGGGTGGATAAAGGGGAACCAATGGATGCAGTATATTTGGATTTCCAAAAGGCATTCGATAAGGTGCCACATAAAAGATTACTGCACAAGATAAGAGCTCATGGTGTTGGGGGTAATATATTGGCATGGATAGAGGATTGGCTAACTAACAGAAAACAAAGAGTTGGGATAAAAGGGTCATTTTCAAAATGTCAATCTGTAACTAGTGGGGTGCCGCAGGGCTCAGTGCTGGGGCCTCAACTATTTACAATATATATCAGTGACTTGGATGAAGGAACAGAGTGTCTTGTGGCCAAATTTGCTGCTGATACAAAGATAGGTGGATAAGCAGTTGCGATGAGGACACAAAGTGTCTGCAAAGGGATATTGACAGGTTAAGCGAATGGGCAAAAATTTGGCAGATGGAATATAATGTGGGAAAATGTGAAGTCATCCACTTTGGGAGGAAAAATAAAAAAGCAAAATATTATTTGAATGGAGAAATACTACAAAATGCTGTGGTAGAGGGATCTGGGTGTCCTCATACATGAAACACAAAAAGTCAACACACAGGTGCAGCAGGTAATCCGGAAGGCAAACGGAATATTGGCCTTTATTTCTAGGGGAATGGTGTATAAAAGCAGGGAAGTCATGCTACAACTGTACAGGGTGCTGGTGAGACCACACCTGGAGTACTGCGTACAGTTCTGGTGCCCTTATTTAAAGAAGGACATACTTGCATTGGAGGCAGTTCAGAGAAGGTTCACTAGGTTGATTCCGGGTATGGAAGGGTTGTCTTATGAGGAAAGATTGAACAGGTTGGGTCTATACTCATTGGAGTTTAGAAGAATGAGAGGAGATCTTATTGAAACATACAAGATTCTGAGGGGACTCGATAGGGTAGATGCTGAGAGGATGTTACCCCTCATGGGGGAATCTAAAACTAGGGGGCATAGTCTCAGAATAAGGGGTCGCCCGTTTAAGATGGCAATGAGGAGGAATTTCTTCTCTCAGAGGGTTGTGAATCTTTGGAATTCTTTACCCCAAAAAGCTGTGGAGGCCGAGTCATTGAATAAATTCAAGGCTGAGTTAGACAAATTTTTGATCAGCAAGGGAGTCAAAGGATATGGGGAAAAGGCGGGAAAGTGGAGTTAAGATACAGATCAGCCATGATCTCATTGAATGGCAGAACTGGCTCGAGGGGCTGAATGGCCTCCTCCTGTTCATATGTCCCACACAAAGTTTTACTGTTGATGTAATTCCCACATTCTCACTAAGACAAGAGTGCCAACTGCATCTGTATTTTCCCTGCTGATTTCCAGCAGAACATCTTCAAAAGAGGCAAGAGTCAGGAGTTTGTGGGAGGCATCCTTTGCTTTGCAGGATCTCTTCCTCCTGTTATGGCAGTCCTTTCCTGCAAGAAAATAACTGACATTCGTAAAAGGACTTTCAACCATTGCCGTGTATCGGCCTGCGCAGCAACAAGTGGCTTGCTGCAGTCGACGTGGTCGGTGGGGGGGCTGTTTAAGGGGTAACAATGGGAAGCGGCCGGGGAGTTGAGAGTTGGAGGAGTCGAAGGTTCGAGTCATGTCATGAAGAATTCAAACAACGAGGAGTGGGGTTTCCGAACTTAGCAGACCTGGTGAGTTATTTGAACTTTGCCGCTCATACCCTGCCCTATTGACCCATCACCCCTGCCCTATTGACCTCCATTAGCCCCACCCCGTCCCTCAGTGCGTCGACTTCAAAATCACCATCTTAATCTTCAAGTCTCTCCATGTTCTAACTCCAATCTGCCTCTTCAACCCCTCCAGGTCTGCAACCCACTCTTCCCGCACTGTTTGGTTGAGAACTCTCTGCTCCCTCTGCCCTATGATTGTGGCACAGCCTTCAGCTACCTCACCCGCACATTCCGGAATTCTCCCTGTGACAATCATAAAATGATTACAGCACAGGAGGCCATTCGGCCCGTCGAGCCTGCACCGGCTCTGTAAGAGCAATCCAGCTAGTCCCACTCCCCCACTCCTTCCCCGCAGTCCTGCAAATTTTTCTCCTTCAGGTACCTATCCAATTCCTTTTTGAAAGTCATGATTGAATCTGCCTCCACCACCCCCTCGGGCAGTGCATTCCAGATCATAACCACTCGCTGTGTAAAAGTTTTTCTTCATGTCACCTTTGGTTCTTTTGTCAATCACCTTAAATCTGTGTCCTCTGGTTCACGATCCTTCCACCAATGGGAACAGTTTTTATTTATTTATTTGTCTAAACTCTTCATGATTTTGAACACTACTATCAAATCTCCTCTCAACCTTCTCTGCTCTAAGGAGAACGATCTCAGCTTCTCCAGTCTATCCACAAAACTAAAGTCCCTCATCCCTGGAATCATTCTAGTAAATCTTTTCTGCACCCTCTCTAAGGTCTTCACATCTTTCCCTAAAGTGTGGTGTCCAGAATTGGACACAATTCTCCAGCTGTGGCCGAACCAGTGTTTTATAAAAGGTTCATCATAACTTCCTTGCTTTTGTACTCTATGCCTCTATTTATAAAGCCCAGGATCCCATATGCTTTTTTAACCGCTTTCTCAACCTGCTACTTTCAACGACCTGTGTACATATACCCCCAGGTCTCTCTGTTCCTGCACACCTCACACTTCTCAGTGTTAAATTTCATCTGCCACGTGTCCGCCCATTCCACCAGCCTGTCTATATCCTCTTGAAATCTAACACTATCCCCCTCACTGTTCACTACACTTCCAAGTTTTGTCTCATCTGCAAATTTTGAAATTGTGCCCTGTACACCCAAGTCCAAGTTATTAATATATATTAAGAAAAGCAGTGGTCCCAGCACTGACCCATGGGGAACTCCCCTGCATACATTCCTCCAGTCTGAAAAACAACCGTTCACCACTACCCTATGTTTCCTGTCACTTAGCCAATTTTGTATCCATGCTGCCACTGCCCCTTTTATTCTGTGGGCTTCAATTTTATTGACAAGCCTATTATCAAATGCCTTTTGAAAGTCCATATACACATCAACTGCATTGCCCTCATCTACCCTCTCTGTTACTCCATCTAACTCCATCAAGTTAGTTAAACACAATTTGCCTTTAACAAATCTAAGCTGGCTTTCCCTTATTAATCCACACTTGTCCAAGTGACTGTTAATTTTGTCCCAGAATATTGTTTCTAAAAGCTTTCCCACCACTGAGGTTAAACTAACTGGCCTGTAGTTGCTGGGTTTATCCTTACACCCTTTTTTGAACAAGGGTGTAACATTTGCAATTCTCCAGCCCTCTGGCACCACCCCCATATCTAAGGATGTTTGGAAGATTATGGCCAGTACCTCCGCAATTTCCTCCTTTACTTCCCTCAGCAACTTAGGATGCATCCCATCCGGACCGGGTGACTTATCTACTTTAAGTACAGCTAGCCTTTCCAGTACCTCCCCTTTATCAATTTTTAGCCCATCCAGTATCTCAACTGCCTCCTCTTTTACTGTGACTTTGGCAGCATCTTCTTCCTTGGTAAAGACAGATGCAAAGTACTCATTTAGCACCTCTGCCATGCCCTCTGCCTCCATGCGTGTATTTTTTTTTGGTCCCTACTCGGACCCACCCCTCCTCTTACTACCTGTTTACTATTTATATGCCTAAAGACGACTTTTGGATTCTCTCCTCACCTTCAAAAGCGGCCTTAAAACCCACCACTTCAAACCTACAGCCACTTCCCCTAACTCCTCTCTCCATGGGTTGAGTCTGATGTTGAATTGTAAAATGCCTTGGGACACTTTGCTATGCTAAGGTGTTTTATAAATGTAAACTGTGCACAAAGCAATGTAACCAGACAGAAAGGACACACACCTGTGAAACTCCATCGCCTCTAGACTTCACTCTCCCTTTTCCATCTTGGTGTAACTCTGCATCCCAGTCGCCACTTGTAAAGCGGTCAGTTCACACCATCAGGCAATCGATGTACTGACGGTCCTGCCGTGGAACGATCTTCGACCTCTCCTCATTCAGGATCCACCCAATGCAGAGAGATTGCTGCTTTCAATAATCACACCACCTCTAACTTTATACTAAATAAATAATCACGTCAGGTTGGCAACAGAATTAACTGTCTGTCTCTCTGTTATAATATGGATCATCTTGGTGCTGCAGGTAATTATTCATCAGATATTTAATATTCACATTTCAATTTATGACTGAGTTTTCTAACTTTTCAAAGTCTGACTTTTAACTGAAGGTATAAAGGATTGTGTTTATACAAAATGTAACTTTATAATAAATTTGTAGCCAGTTTTGATTTTCCGGTCTGGAGCCAAACTGCTGGTCGGTCGAGGCCCTTTGACCTGGTCAGTAAGGGTCACGCCGCCCCGCGGGTCAGTAAGGGTCACTCGTTAATCCCTTCACGGTCCCCTTGTTGAGAATACGTATGGTAGAAATCCAACTGCTGGTCCGATAAGGAGGGTTTTAGATTCTGGAGAGATCGGAGAAAGTGACTGTGTTTCACAGCGCAAGCTTCAAGTCCATGTTCTTGTAGGGCCAATAAGGCAGCCTGTGGGGGACAAAAAGAATCAGTTCAATACTGTTCCAGTACAGCGACAACACCCGACAATGGGGAAAATTGCCCAGGTATGTCCTGTCCACAAAAAGCAGGACAAATACAATCCGGCCAATTACTGCCCCAGTCTACTCTCAATCATCAGCAAAGTAATGGAAGGTGTCATCGACAGTGCTATCAAGCGGCACTTACTCACCAATACTCAGTTTGGGTTCTGCCAGGACCACTCGGCTCCAGACCACATTACAGCCTTGGTCCAAACATGGACAAAAAGAGCTGAATTCCAGAGGTGAGGTAAGAGTGACTGCCCTTGACATCAGGGCAGCATTTGACCGAGTGTGGCACCAAGGAGCCCTAGTAAAATTGAAGTCAATGGGAAAACTCTCCAGTGGCTGGAGTCATACCTAGCACAAAGGAAGATGGTAGTGGTTGTTGGAGGCCAATCATCTCAGCCCCAGGACATTGCTGCAGGAGTTCCTCAGGGCAGTGTCCTCGGCCCAACCATCTTCAGCTGCTTCATCAATGACCTTCCCTCCATCATAAGGTCAGAAATGGGGATGTTCGCTGATGATTGCACAATGTTCAGTTCCATTCACAACCCCTCAGATAATGAAGCAGTCCGTGCCCACATACAGCAAGACCTGGACAACATCCAGGCTTGGGCTGATAAGTGGCAAGTAACATTTGTGCCAGACAAGTGCCAGGCAATGACCATCTCCAACAAGAGAGAGTCTAACCACCTCCCCTTGACATTCAACGGCATTACCATCGCCGAATTCCCCCACCATCAACATCCTGGGGGTCACCATTGACCAGAAACTTAATCAGATCAGCCATATAAATACTGTGGCTACAAGAGCAGGTCAGAGGCTGGGTATTCTGTGGCGAGTGACTCACCTCCTGACTCCACAAAGCCTTTCCACCATCTACAAGGCACAAGTCAGGAGTGTGATGGAATATTCTCCACTTGCCTGGATGAGTGCAGCTCCAACAACACAAGAAGCTCAACACCATCCAGGACAAAGCAGCCCGCTTGATTGGCACCCCATCCACCACCTTAAACATTCACTCCCTTCACCACCGGCGCACAGTGGCTGCAGTGTGCACCATCCACAGGATGCACTGCAGCAACTCGTCAAGGCTTCTTTGACAGCACCTCCCAAAACAGTGACCTCTATCACCTAGAAGGACAAGGGCAGCAGGTACCTGCACGTTCCCCTCCAAGTCACACACCATCCCGACTTGGAAACATATCGCCGTTCCTTCATTGTCACTGGGTCAAAATCCTGGAACTCCCTAACAGCACTGTGGGAGAACCACCTTCTCAAGGGCAATTCTGGATGGGCAATAAATGCTGGCCTTGCCAGTGATGCCCACATCCCATGAATGAATAACAAAAAAAATTGGCAGGAGAAAATAAAATAGTCACAGGAAGAGTGGAGGCCTCTCAGTCCCGGTCTGTCATTGGGCAGTGAGTGAGGGGAGTTTGATGCCAGTGGCTGTTCAGGCAGACACTTCCTACATATTTACATCAGACACAGAGGATGGGACAGCAGGACCCCCAGGATGTGTGGAGTGTGATATGTGGGTCACAACGGGCAGTGCAGGGACCCTCTGCCTGTGGGGGGCATTTACACCATGTCAGAGAATAACGTCCCTTTAGCAGAGGATCTCTGTGCTCAAGCAGTGATTGGCCACTCTCTGCAGCATCGGAGAGGGAGAGGGTGTTCTGAATGTGATCACCAAGAGGCGGGTTACAGGGAGAGTGTAGCGAGAGAGGTGAGTGACCATCCACAGGGGCAAGAGAAGGACTGGGCTCACAGGGGCCCGAGCCCCAAGTTACTGGAACCGTCCAAAAGACACTCGGTGTTGGATAAGTGTGAGGTAGAGAGTAACTGAGACTTGGAGGAGTTTGATCTAGAGTAACATCGTGGCACTGGGAACAAGGGAACACCCTGGGGGGTGAGAGGAGGGTAAGGTCACTAGGAGGCTGGGAGTAGTGGAGGATTCTATAGTTGGGGAGTAGAGACCACCGACCGACCACAGACCGACAAACAACCGGAGGAATCTTTTTGTCCCTGTAATGAATCTGTGGAAAGTATGACACATGATTGGTGCAGAAAAAAAATATTTACAGCTGGCAACAGACGGACCTCATTAATACATCGGCCAACGGCAAGAGATAATAAATCAGAGGTCAAGTAGATTGTTATCCTGAAGTCTGTAGTCATGGTGCCAGAGACAGGCACTCGGAGCTGACCGACGACATTACCTGAAACGTCAGTGAGAAAGATCAGGATCACTGCGCAGAAGTAGACGGCTCAGCGCTGCCACCTGCAGGCTATTCGGAGTGGCTGCTGCCCCTCAGTGCCTGTCAATCACTCCAAGTGCCAGCTCCCTACAGACAAGTTAGAGTTCAGGGTTCAGGGCCACTGACAACAGAATCCTGGGAGCTTTACCCTGCCTTGGGCATGCGCTGTACCACCCAATACTGGGAGCAAAAGCTGGCAGTGTCCGAATCCCCAAGAGCCACATTTGATCAAAAAAAAGATTGGAAGTTTCCTACAACAGTCAACTTTAGACAGATAGACATCAACAGGAAAAGCTGGAAACGCTCAGCAGGTCAGACAGCATCCGTGGAGAGAGAAACAGAGTTAATGTTTCAGGTCCATGACCTTTCATTTCTCCACATAGGATGATGTGTCCCTGGAGGAGCTGGCAGAGAAAACCGCAGGGTTTACTGGAGCGGATTTACTGCTGCCTGACCTGCTGAGTTTTTCCAGCATTTTCTGTTTTTATTTCAGATTTCCTGCATCGGCAGTATTTTGTTGTTGTTTTAGACACACATCAAGACTGTTAGTGGACTTCTGAAATACTTAATTGGCTGTGAAATACTTTGGAAAGTCCTGAGGATGTGAAAGGTGCTATATTAATGCAGGTTGTTTCTCATGAGCAGATTGTAAGCGATCAGTTGCCTCACCCCCTGTACCGTGGGGAGCTGTACATGTAAAACACAAAGCCTTTTAGCAGTTTAGGTCCTCGCACAATTTGTGTCTCAGCAAACACTCAGATATTTCTTCATAGGAATCACTAAGCTGTGACAATGCCGACTTTACTCAATCTTCCTCGTTTTGTCCGTTAAACAGGGTCAGTATGGCAGCGGCCTGGATCAGCACTCTCAATAGCGGCATCAATTAATCCATGTTTCATTATTCAGTGAAACCCCAAAACTGTTGTTGTCCTCCCCTTTCTAAACGTAATGTTCAGTTTTCAGTTTTAGCCTCTTCCCCTACACAATGACAGGGAGTGAACCACAGCCCTGTGCCCGACAGGGAGTGAACCACCACAGCCTTGTGCCCAACTCCCAGTGCAAACACGTGAATCCCAAGCCCCCACAATACACAAACTCACCTCTTTGCATAAATTCCGTAAATCCGCTCCAGTAAACCCTGCGGTTTTCTCCGCCAGCTCCTCCAGGGACACATCATCCAATGGAGTTTTGGAAGTGCAGATTTCCAGTATGGAAAGTCTCACCTATATGCAATAAATGCTGGTTAGTGAGCAGGCCTTTTCAAATAACACAAATTGCACACTGTCCTGGCAAGATCACTAAAAAAGGTTATCTGGTCATTATTTCATTGCTGTTTGTGGGAGTTTGCTGTGCACAAATTGACTGCCACATTTCCCACATTACAACGGTGACTTCACTTGGCTGTAAAGTGCTTTGGGACGTTCTGAGGACGTGAAAGGGGCTATATAAATGCAAGTTCTTTCTTTCTTTAAGCATCTTTACACAGGTTTGTAATGATGACATAAATACAACTTTAAAAAAACAATGAAACCTCTCCGACTACAGTGAAGTCGGGCTTAACATACACTAGGACACTAGTAGCACATCTCAACAACAAGACTGAGGTTGTTAGGATTTCGAAAGTAATTGATAGGATGGATAGAGAGAAACATTTTCCCACTGGTGGAGACAAGGGGACATAACCTTAAAATCAGAGCCAGGCCATTCAGGAGAGAAGTCAGGAAACACTTCTTCACACAAACATAGAAAATAGGAGCAAGAGTAGGCCATTCGGCCCTTCGAACCTGCTCCGCCATTCAAAATGATCATGGCTGATCATCTAACTCAGTCCCCTGTTCCCACTTTTTCCCCATATCCCTTGATCCCTTTAGCATTAAGAAATATATCTATCTCCTTCTTGAATACATCCAATGACTTGGCCTCCACTGCCTTCTGTGGTAGAGAATTCCACAGGTTCACCACCCTCTGAGTGAAGAAATCTCTCATCTCGGTTCTAAATGGCATACCCCGTATCCTGAGACTGTGACCCCTGGTTCTGGACTCCCCAGCCATCGGGAACATCCTCCCTGCATCGAGTCTGTCTCGTCCTGTTAGAATTTGATATGTTTCAATGAGATCATCTCTCATTCTTCTAAACTCTAGTGAATATAGGCCTAGTCGACCCAATCTCTCCTCATACGTCAGTCCTGCCATCCCAGGAATCAGTCTGGTAAACCTTTGTTGCACTCCCTCCATGGCAAGGACATCCTTCCTCAGATAAGGAGACCAAAACTGCACACAATACTCCAGATGTGGTCTCACCAAGGCCCTGTATAACTGCAGTAAGACATCCCTGCTCCTGTACTCAAATCCTCTTGCAATGAAGGCCAACATACCATTCGCCTTCCTAACTGCTTGCTGCACCTGAATGCTCGCTTTCAGCGACTGGTGTACAAGGACACCCAGGTCTCGTTGCACCTCCCCTTTTCCCAATCTATCACCATTCAGATAACAATCTGTCTTTCTGTTTTTACAACCAAAGTGGATAACCTCACATTTATCCATGTTATACTGCATCTGCCATGTTCTTGCCCACTCACCCAACTTGTCTAAATCACATTGGAGCCTCTTTGCATCCTCCTCACAGCTCACATTCCACCCCAGCTTTGTGTCGTCTGCAAACTTGGAAATGTTACATTTGGTTCCCTCATCCAAATCATTGATATATATTGTGAATAGCTGGGGCCCAAGCACTGATCCCTGCGGTACCCCACTAGTCACTGCCTGCCACCCAGAAAAAGACCCGTTTATTCCTACTCTCTGTTTCCTGTCTGTCAACCAATTCTCAATCCATGCCAGTATATTCCCCCCAATCCCATGTGCTTTAATTTTGCACACTAACCTCTTGTGTGGGACCTTATCAAAAGCCTTCTGAAAATCCAAATACACCACATCCACTGGTTCTCCCCCATCTATTCTACTAGTTACATCCTCAAAAAACTCCAGTAGATTTGTTAAGCATTATTTCCCTTTCATAAACCCATGCTGACTTTGTCCAATCCCATTAATGCCTTCCAAGTGTTCTGTTAGCACATCTTTTATAATAGACTCGAGCATTTTCCCCACTACTGATGTTAGGCTAACTGGTCTGTAATTCCCTGTTTTTTCTCTCCCTCCTTTTTTAAATAGTGGGGTTACATTTGCCACCCTCCAATCTGTAGGAACTGTTCCAGAGTCTATAGAATTTTGGAAGATGATCACCAATGCATCCACTATTTCCAGGGCCACTTCCTTTAGTACTCTGGGATGTAGATTATCAGGCCCTGGGGATTTGTCAGCCTTTAGCCCTATTAATTTCCCTAGCACTATTTTCTTACTAATACTGATTTCCTTCAGTTCCTCCCTCTCACTAGACCCTTGGTTCCCTAACATTTCTGGCAGGTTATTTGTGTTCTCCTTTGTGAAGACAGAACCAAAGTATGTGTTTAATTGTTCTGCCATTTCTTTGTTCCCCATTATAATTTCCCCCATTTCTGACTGTAAGGGACCTACATTTGTCTTCACTAATCTTTTTCTCTTGACATATTTATAGAAGCTTTTACAGTCAGTTTTTATGTTCCCTGCTAGTTTACTCTCATACTCTATTTTCCCCTCTTAATCAATCTCTTTGTTCTCCTTTGCTGAATTCTAAACTGTTCCCAATCCTCAGGCTTGCTGCTTTTTCTGGAAAAGACTGTAGAAGTGTGGAACTCTCTCCCACAAAGAGCAGTAGATGCTCAATTAATCATTTTAAATCTGAGATCAATAGATTTTTGCTAGCCACAGGTATTAAGGGATATGGAGCCAAGACGGTGGATGGAGTTAGGGTACAGATCAGCCATGATCTCACTGAATGACGGAACAGGCTTGAAGGGCTGAATGGCCTCCTCGTGTTCCTACGTTCCTATGTAAGATGCACCATGAAAGATGTCTGGCACTAACAGCTCAAACACATACTTGCCTCTTTATCTGGAGATGGAACAAAGATTATTTGGTCAAATCTCCCAGGTCGTAGCAAGGCTTCATCCAACAGGTCTGGCCGATTGGTGGCAGCGACCACAATCACAACTTTGTTACAAACCTCCTGGAATTCCAACTAAACAACAAAGGAAAAAACACAATGTTCAATTATCCTCAAATTGATAAAACAAACAGCATTTTTGTGAATCTTCTGTTGAAATGTTAATGATTAAAAGTTAAAGTAGATTCTAGAGATAGCTGATTCTGCAGGGCTGGGTCACACATCAACAGAAGAAAATTACTATATTTTTACATGACTTTAGATAGACAGAGTAACACGGATTAAACATTGCTTTAGTTAATTGTAGCTATTTCTGTCAGAGGGTAACCAACACACAAAGCTCCCCGATTCAGTTCTATTTCAGTTCCGATTATCTCTCAGCTGGTTCCTGGCTTGAAGCTGTCACCAATACTCAGAAGTGAATTGTGTTGGTAGATTACTTGGTGTCGGAGCAGCCTCTTTGGAGATATTAATATTTGCAAGTTTGCAGATGAAATTTAATACATCAAAATTGAGGTTATTGCTGTCGGTGTCAACAGCAAACCCAGTGCCAGCTAGCTGGGAGTCTACGGTTCATCTATTTACATTAGAAATGGTTAATATTTGAATCACCTGATCAGGAATAATCAGTTTGATCATTAAATAAGCCTAGTTCAACTTCAAAGTAAAAGAGTTGGCAGAAAGAACAATTGCTAAAAGTTAACTGAGGTGGTGTTAACTGTGAGCAGGTTTCACACTTCAAACTCAACAACCCCAATCAATCAATTGTCCTAAACCTTTGGGAAAAGCAGAAGCAAATTCTGCTGTAAAACTATGCAATAAAATTACAATTAAAAGTAAATTATTTTTAGAACACTGAATTAAGCCTCAGTGCAGTCCCATGGACTTTATTGATTCTCTGTCATATCTCTAGGAATTTGCACAAGAGTCAGTTTTTAAGATGTTTAAATGAAGTTATTTCAAAACATGGAATAACCCTTTCAGAATGAAACATTTCCATCTTTTGATTCCCCATTTCTTTCAGGTAAACTTTGTGCTCAAGCTGGGGGCAGGGAATGGAAAATGGTTCTCAGTTCATCTCAATGCCAGTGCCCCTGGGTGAGATATATTATGGGCTGGATTTTAAGTCGAGATCCTTTTACATCAAGTTCTCCCACAGCAGGTACACTACAGGTTGGATGCAGACTGAAGCTTTTGTTATACCTTCCCAGTATCCTGGTCTAGATCGAGATTAACGCTCCCTCGGCACGCTCATAAGATAAATATGAATGAGGGAGGGAGGAGGGGAGCGTCTCTCCACTTCCCCTCCTCCCTCCGTCGGTCTGTCCCTCCGCCTACCCTCCTCCCTCCGTCGGTCTGTCCCTCCACTTCCCCTCCTCCCTCCGTCGGTCTGTCCCTCCACTTCCCCTCCTCCCTCCGTCGGTCTGTCCCTCCACTTCCCCTCCTCCCTCCGTCGGTCTGTCCCTCCACTTCCCCTCCTCCCTCCGTCGGTCTGTCCCTCCGCCTCCCCTCCTCCCTCAGTCCCTCCTCTTCCCCTCCCTTTGTCTTCCCTCGTCCACAACATTAAACTGGTCTTCAAATGATTCCAGGGTTTTTGCTGACACTCCCTGACCCTGAGCTCATTCCATCTGTTGGTCACTTCCTGCTGTCAGTCCTGAACCCATTGACTTTCTACACTCACGGTTTGTTTGAAGCAGTGTGACACTGTGACACTCTCTCAGCGACACACCTAAAGTTCAACCCAAGTAAAGCAGCTCCACAGCACCAATGAGACATTTCCCACCCTATGAGTGACATTGCTCATTAATTCCAAATTAGGGACAGTTTTTGTGCAGCTATGTCGAGCTGGCCTGGATCAGTTTATTCATTTGATCAAAAACTTTTAGCCACAATAAGAATGAGTACTTTCCACTTTCAGGCCACAAGCTTGGCCGATATTAATCTTTCACCTTTTTTGTCCGTTCTTCTGCTTGTTTGCCGTCACACACAGGTATTTTCCTTCCCGTGCCCCTCCTCTCAGTCACTGCCAGTCCAATTCCATCCATCTCATTAAGCAGAACAGACAGGACTCGCTCTCTAACACTGCGTCCATTTATAGCGTCTAGTGATCGTGATCCGACAATGGAGTCAATCTCGTCCAGGAAAAGGACTGAAGGGGCAGCTGCTCGTGCTTGACGAAAAACCTGCATTTTAAACAGATCAGAGAGTGAAGTGGAAGGGAGTCACGTGGAGTGGAGACAGGGAATTGGGTCACAACCTTACCAACAAGCTCCAACCATTCAGTATTTTACCATCCTGGTTTCTGGTGGCCCCGTGACTAGTTTGCTGATAAATTACATATGCTAATTATTGGAGGATTAAAAGTGTAACATTGATCCCTCAGCTCACGGAAAACTGCTGCAAAATCGGAGTTAAAACTTTACTAAAGTGAGGTCTTTACATGAAGTTCTTGGTATTGTTGTTATGCACAGGGCGAGTTGGGTGTATCTGGCCCACAGGACTTTACATAATGGGGAGGGACTGATCTCTTATGTCACCATGCAGCTTTGACTGGTGACTTATCTCTGTAATTGAAGTGATTATCAATTTAATTATATATATTTAGACAGCAGTGTTATATTGTTCAGTAAAGTCCCCTCCCTGCTGAGGAACTCGAGTTCGGGTGCAGTTGTAATATGTACCTGAGCCAAGGCCTTTTCAGAATCTCCGACAAATGGTGAGAAGAGATCGGCCCCACTGACCGACAGGAACGAGCAGTGACAGCTGGAGGCCGCAGCTTTCACCAGTGTGGTCTTGGCACAGCCTGGTGGTCCATACAGGAGAATCCCCCGGGTGTGCACCAGACCCATCCTCACAAACGCCTCGGGGAACTTCATTGGCCACTCGATACTCTGCAGAGAGGGGGAAATCCAACAACAATTACAAACTATATAATCCCAGCGCTCCGGATCAGCTTGTCTGACAGGACTTCAACTCGCTCTGCTCCTTAATCTGCCAAATCTTACCCTACTCCCCCAAAGTGAATGACTTCCACCATTCAGCAGTGTCCTGATCTTTCCACAGACACCACCCCCTCAGTCCCAGGAACTCTGAACCCCCAGATATCGCAATTTATCCCCGTAATCTTCAGTCTCATTTCCTGATCAATTCATGACTCTCCCAAATGCCTGAGGTTCACAGAGCCTCACCCAATGCTCTACATTCCCTTTCCCCTCCAGACCGAGGGCTCATCGCTCTAATACTCTGTCTTTGTGCAAATAAAAGATTGGGTAGTGATTAAAAATAAAATGTACCCACCTTGGGGAAGGGGGCTGATTGGGCAAAAGCAAAGTCTGCAGCTGCCCAGCAAAAATATTGAATTGGGAGCTAAATCTGGGAAAAAGTAGGAACAGGATGAGGCCATTCAGCCCCTCGAGTCTGTTCCACCATTCAGTGAGATTACGGCTGATCTGTATCCCAACTCCATCCATCCACCTTGGCTCCATATCGTCCCACGGGTAGACTGTCCTGTCCCTGCCTCACAGTGAGAAACCTGTTCCTCCCCAACACAGGTCAGAACAACCCTGATTTACTGCCCATTGATTTCAGACTCTCAACAATCATTCCCAAAGCAGTGAGTTCTGTTCTCAGCTCGATCAGTAGAAGGTGGCACTGAATGACCACTCATCATTTCCCCATACACAGAAAGAGGGAACCGGAGGATAGGGAATGGGGCCTTTCTCCAGGGAATGAAACCAGGAAATGAGTAAAAGCTGCCACGTAGCCTGGTACCCCATCAGACAATTAGATGGGGGGGGGGGGGGGGGGGGGTCATGTGCAGCTGAACATAGAAAGCACCCCCCATTACCCTGGGGGGGGGGGGAGCTGGACCCCATTACCCCGGGGAGGGGGGGGGGAGCCGGACCCCATTACCCCGGGGGGGTGGGAGGGGGGGGAAGAGCCGGACCCCATTACCCCGGGGGGGGGGGGGGGGCGGGGAGAGCCGGACCCCATTACCCGGGGGGGGGGGGGGGGGGGGGGAGAGCCGGACCCCATTACCCCGGGGGAGAGCCGGACCCCATTACCCCGGGGGGGGGGGGGGGGGGGGGGAGAGCCGGACCCCATTACCCGGGGGGGGGGGGGGGGGTGGGGGGGAGAGCCGGACCCCATTACCCCGGGGGAGAGCCGGACCCCATTACCCGGGGGGGGGGGGGGGGGGGGGGGGGAGAGAGCCGGACCCCATTACCCCGGGGGGAGCCGGACCCCATTACCTGTCTCAGTTTCAATTTGACTTCATCCAGGCCTCCAATCTGCTCCCATTGGACGGGTCGGAGGTCAGTGAGCCCAATGCTGCTTCTTAGGGACGAAGGCTGCACCAGCTTCAGCGCTTCACAGAAGTCCGACAAGGTGATTTGCTGCTCAACCGAGTCCTTCCTCAAAGCAACCAGAATTTCATAAACTGCTCACAGGAATTTTAAATAGGAAAATAATTCTGAAAGGTTGTCTGGTTAAAGCAAAATAACAGCAGCCTAAAGGAGCGGCGGGGGTGCCGCGCGGGGAAGGGGAGCCGCGGGGAAGGGGAGCGGCGGGCGTGCCGCGCGGGGAAGGGGAGCCGCGGGGAAGGGGAGCGGCGGGCGTGCCGCGCGGGGAAGGGGAGCCGCGGGCGCGCCACACGGTGCAGCAGGAGGACGAGTGCTGGTCTGAGCCAGCAGCAGAGGGAGGTTTACAGTCAGCCTGACTATTCCCAGGGTCAGGAAAAATCATCCAGGATTCCGGCTGCTTGAGACCCCTGCTGAAAGTGGGTCAGACCCTGTCCCAGGCGTCTATAGGAACGGGCTCGCAGCCTGTCTGACCTTCCCTCTGTGCAGAGGCTGCCTGACTTGCTGAGTGTTTCCAATAATTGATGGTCTGGAACGAGGGGCCATAAATACACAATTAAATGTACGAGATTTAGAACAGAGGGCGGGAGGAAGCTCTCCACACAGAGTTGTGGAATTCATCTCCAGGGTTAGTGGTTGAGGCATAAAACGGTCAGCATTGTAGATAAGACTGATTAGGAGGATGAAGGGAGATGGGAACAGGGAGGGTAAATGCGATTGGAGGGTAAACGCTGACATGAACCAATTAGAGTCTCCCTCCCAGCCTCATGGCTTTTTCAATACACTAGTTACTGTCCTGCAATGTCTCATTGGGCCAAGTATGGTCTTTAGGTGGAGTGGGAATAGAGGCAGAGGGAGAGTTGGACCACAGTGCATGAGTCACCTGCATGCATCGGCAAGCTCATGCCTGACCCACCCCTGGTCCTAGGCAGCTTCTAGACAGGATGAGGATTATTATGGTACCTGTGAGTGGCGCCTCATGGCCTGGAGAGCAGCTTCTCGACACAGAGCAGTGAGATCGGCTCCAACATAGCCGCTTGTTGCTTCTGCCAGCCAGGAAATGTTAACGCTGTCACCCAGGGGCATTTGTGCTGTGACTACTTCCAGTATCGCCTGGCGCTGAGAGCGCATTGGGACTCCGACTGTGACCTGCAAAGAAAGCCCAACACCAGGTGAAGGGAAAACACATGGCAATTTTAAAAACGTTTCTTTAGGATTTTATCGTATAAAAGGTGAGAATGGAGGCAGCGCAGCAGAGAAAGTGACCATTTCAACATTGGGCCAAATGGGACTCAATTAATTTGTGCTCAAAGTCTTTGATGTCATTTAGCTTCAGACTGTTACTGCCTCAAACTAGTGATCATTGAACGTTTCCACATTGTAGCAGGTTTATGGTAACTCACTCTTCACCTGGTTATTGAACAGGTTTACGGTTATTCTTCACCTGGTTATTGAACAGGTTTATGGTAACTCACTTCACCTGGTTATTGAACAGGTTTACGGTTACTCTTCACCTGGTTATTGAACAGGTTTACGGTTACTCACTCTTCACCTGGTTATTGAACAGGTTTACGGTTACTCTTCACCTGGTTATTGAACAGGTTTACGGTTACTCACTCTTCACCTGGTTATTGAACAGGTTTACGGTTACTCTTCACCTGGTTATTGAACAGGTTTATGGTTCTGATGAAGGATCAAACCTATTTTTATAAATGTTTATGGACTTGCTGCAAATTTCCAGCCGGTTTTGTTTCTATATCAGATCTGGATTTGCTGTTTTTTTCTTTCTATTTTTTAAAATTTGTATTGAGGATGTTTTTTGATGTCTGATTATTTTGAAAGGACACATTTTTTGAGCACTGGCAGGTTAATTAAAGCCCAAACTACTGTGGTGTTTAATTCTAGTCTCTACTATCTATCAGCACTGGGTCCCACATTTCCATTAAAACACACGTTCCATTAGAAGCAAAAACAACTTGCATTTATGTAGCCCTTTAACACTGAAAAACATCCTATGATGCTTCATAGAAATGTAATCAAAACAAAGCAGCAACGGGTACCGATACCATCTCATACAGGCAGTGAGTCCGAGAGCTCATCTTCATATAATTAGCCCTGGTACTAGGAACCTGGCTATTTGTACCTGTTGCCTGAAATTTTCTCTGCTAGACCTTAAACAAATTCCTCAACTTGTGGCATTAAGACATCCGCCAGACTGGAGATGGACAAATCCTCTGACTCACATCTTTTACCAAAACACAACACTAATTATTGGCCCATGGGTTGTTTGTCAACTGGTCGATTACCACCAATTGCCTTTCACCACCAGTCTGTCTGTCAGAGTCAGCAGCTGAGCCAGACGGTTTTCAGCGGAGTTCTGGGAATCTCCTCTCTTTGGGCAACTACTCCAAGGCTGATTACAAGTGGTGGGCATGTGGGCTCAATGTGGGGGGGGGATGTTTGATCACTGACACTGAGGAAAGGGAGGGATTCAACTTGTGGAACTGAGAAAGGTATCTTTGAATAACGAGGAAAAATGTTTGTTAGGAGAGGAGTTGGAGGGAAATGTGCAGGTTGAACAGTGAAGAATCCAGTAGGTTTCTCGTGGATTGAGAGCTGTGTAAAGCTCCGAGGGTCGAGCAAGGGGCAGGATCGGGCAGCAATAATGCAGAGTGCCACGGGAGGGTGGGCATGGACCTTCTCAGTCTCTGTTGCCACCTGGGAAAAGCCAAGTGGAGACTGGAGGGTTCCCATAAAAAGGGAGGGAAAATGGGAGGGAAGGTCACTTTAGCTCAACTCCCAGTGGCAGAGACCGAGGGCGAAGGTGGTGCACGGCCCATAACCTGGGGAAATATAAAGGGAAAAGGAAGAATCCACGGTTTGACCTGGAATTCCTCACTATACCTGGACAGGTTTTCATTCTTAAACCAAATGTACCTCTCGGTCAAACCGGCCGGGCCTCCTTAACGCGGGATCCAAGGCTTCGGGTCTGTTTGTTGCCGCCATTACCACCAGTTGCCTTTCGCCGCCCAGTCCGTCCATCAGAGTGAGGAGCTGGGCGACCAGGCGCGTTTCAGCCGAGTTCCCGGAATCTCTCTTCGGGCAAAGAGCGTCAATTTCGTCGATGAAGAGCACGCAGGCTCCGCCCGCGCCCGCGGCCTGTCCCCGCGCTCCCGCGCAAATACTCTCCTCAGATTCGCCTCGCTTTCTCCGGGCCGAGAGCCGTGAATCGCGGCCCCGCTAACGTCCAGCACAAGCGAACCGGCCTCCTGGGCAGCTGAGCGCACCAGCGCCGTCTTCCCCACCCCCGGGGGCCCGACCAGCAACACCCCCCGGGGGCACGACAGCCCCAAGCGGCTCAGGGTCTCCGGATATCCGAACGGCAAATTCAAAATCTCCCTCAACGGGGAAAGGAGGTGATCCACGCCCCCCAGGCGGCCGGCACCGCGGCCCCGCCTCGCCCTGTAGCGCTGCAGGCCGACGGCCTCCGTCACTCGGACGCTGGTTTTGCTGGTCAGGAGGCCGGCGCCACTCGGGCCCGGATCCAGGCGCTCAATTTCAAGCAGCACCACGGGGCCGGGGAAAGGCACCGAGACAACAAAACCCGCGGAGACGTAGAGATTCGTGAGCAGCTGCCTGACGAGCGCGGGGAGCCGGGCCGCGGGGGGCCGGGGCTGGGCCTGAGCCTGGGGCTGGGGCCGGGCCTGGGCCTGGGGCTGGGGCCGAGCCTGAGCCTGGGGCTGGGGCCGGGCCTGGGGCCGGGCCTGAGCCTGGGGCTGGGGCCGGGCCTGAGCCTGGGGCTGGGGCCGGGCCTGAGCCTGGGGCCGGGCCTGAGCCTGAGCCTGAGCCTGGGGCTGAGCCTGAGCCTGGGCCTGGGGCCGGGCCTGAGCCTGGGGCTGGGGCCGGGCCTGAGCCTGGGGCTGAGCCTGAGCCTGGGGCTGAGCCTGAGCCTGAGCCTGAGCCTGGGCCTGGGGCCGGGCCTGAGCCTGAGCCTGGGCCCGGGGCCGGGCCGCGTCCGCCGCCCAATCTGCAAAAACCACTTTCACATACACGGCCTTTAGTTTAATGCAGGAAACGGGGCTTTAATTGGCCGAGGCTCAGCCTCGCTCCGCGGCACCGCTCCTCCGTTAATCCCGGGGTCCGGACCGTCGGGTCGAGCTGCAGGAACCCGCCCGCTCGGTCCCCCCTCGGCCAGGCCGCACACAGGCAGATCCCGCCAGCGACCCGCACCTGGAGCGGGGACCCGGCCCGCAACCCGAGCGCGGCCAGAACTCCGGCCCCCACTCGGCACCTCTGCGACCCGCGGTCCCCGGCATCGAGGGGGAGCAGAGTCAACACATCCCGGCCCCCCGCTCACCCCCGGCCCGGGGTCCCCGCTCACCCCCGGCCCCGGGTCCCCGCTCGCCCCCGGCCCCGGGTCCCCGCTCGCCCCCGGCCCCCGGGTCCCCGCTCGCCCCCGGCCCCGGGTCCCCGCTCGCCCCCGGCCCCGGGGTCCCCGCTCGCCCCCGGCCCCGGGTCCCCGCTCGCCCCCGGCCCCGGGTCCCCGCTCGCCCCCGGCCCCCCGCTCACCCCCCGGCCCCCCGCTCACCCCCCGGCCCCCCGCTCACCCCCGGCCCAGGCCCCCCGCTCACCCCCGGCCCAGGCCCCCCGCTCACCCCCGGCCCAGGCCCCGGGTCCCCGCTCGCCCCCGGCCCAGGCCCCGGGTCCCCGCTCGCCCCCGGCCCCGGCAACAAAGCCACGATTATTGGGATGTTTCCCCTCTGACCCCGCGGACGGGCCTCACGCGCGCTGCTCAGTGCGGGGCCGAGTAACCGACCCCTGACCCCTGACCCCCGGTCCCACCCACGCGGAACCTGCTTCAACCGGAACCTTTCCTGCAAAAAAGATTAAACTCCATCTTTGTTTATCGGAGACTCGTCACATCCGGTTTGTGATTGGAGGGGGGGTTTGGAGGGGGTTTATTTGGGGGGGGGGGTTGGGGGGGGGGGTTGGAGGGGGGTTTATTTGGGGGGGGGGGGGTTGGAGGGGGGTTTATTTGGGGGGGGGGGGTTGGAGGGGGGTTTATTTGGGGGGGGGGGGGGTTGGAGGGGGTGTTTATTTGGGGGGGGGGGGGTTGGAGGGGGTTTATTTGGGGGGGGGGGGGTTGGAGA